>NW_015632990.1:19484-27821 GCF_001515625.1 Sinocyclocheilus rhinocerous
AAAATAATAAAAAAAAAAAAGTAAAAAAAAAAAAAAGCATAGTCTCAAATCAAGAACAGAATCATTGATATAGAAATGTATAAAAATTCCAGTCATAATAGAAATGCACTGAGCTGCAATGCATGCCAGATCTGCAAAGCTATGAACATTCTGCACCTAAAAATAGCAGACATTGTGATTAGAGGTTGAAGTTCAGACACATCTGTCATGAAATATGTTGATGAGATGAATAGTTTCTGTGATGTGGTCTGGGTCAAAACGTGCTTATTCAATATTCTTGTGTACACGAGTAACCACCTTTGCACAAATATTTCAATAATGAGTTATGCACATATAAGACCATAAACAGCATAGCACTATGCTTAAGAAATCACAAAGTTAGCTACACTACAAACCAATAACAAAATGCAGCCATATTATTTATTATAAAACTTAAAAACAACTGGTTTACTGCCACACTTCTGAAAGTTATGCTACATAAATAGAACAATTAAAAATTGTGATTGTAGTGAACAATATTGAGTGATGATTCATATGAATCAATGAATCTATTTGTTTAACCATTTTACAGCAATGAACTGTTTAAACGAACCGATTCCATAAAATAACAAACCATCTGAACAAAACGATTCACTGAAATGAATCAGACTTTATTCGGTAGTGATAACTTGGAAAAAATGAAACAAACTTTAACTGCCACTTCTGAAAAATAAAGTTGAGTTATTCCCAGTACTGAACAAGACCTAAAGCCACACTTTAAAATATCCACTTTATTTTTAACACTGTCATTTGTAACTTGAATGTGCGAAAGATTGTCCGGAGTCATTGACTTCCAGTTATTTTAGCTGTGCAAAAACAGCTATGCTGCTTGATATTGAAAATTATTATTATTTAAATTTATTATGATAATCAGAAACACTACCGTTTACTGCACATTGTTATTCTTCTAGTTATTTACCTACAGTGGCTAATGAATCTGAAGTCACAGAAAATACTTCCGTTGTGCAAAATAAGGTGGATACATTTTCCCACTTTTCATCAAGAGTTTTAAATCATATTTATTCACCTAAGTGTGAAATTAAAGCATTCGCGCTATTGATCTAGCATGAGAGGAACACCACACATCTTCACCTCTCTACCCATTCTTCATCAAAGAATAACCGGCGGCCTTTGCCTGATTAGTTTGTTACCCTCAGGTCCAAAAGCAGGACCAGCGTCATTTTATTTCGGTTTACTCCAGGGACACAGACATGCTGGATTTTGTGATGATCGGTGGCTATACTGAATGCTCCCTATTCAGTCATTTTGCCTTTAGTGGTGATTTTGGCCCGAACCCAGAGCTGTACCTTCAGTAAGTATTACTCAAGTATTTACTCTGCTGCTATATTGAGATGGAACCAGGCAAAGATGATTTAATGGGCTCACCAAAGAGTCTGCCTCGGTGCCAACAATCCTCCATTCTGGTGGTCTGTTCAATCCTCAGAGTTCAGATACTAACGGACGGTTTTTTCGCCCTGAGAGATCATGATTCAACAGTAACCCTGACACACCTTCAGCTAGTGTTGGATTGTGGGCATAAGGAAGGCAGCCTGTGGAGTAAAACCTAATGATAATCGCAGATGACTGAATTTGGGATTTCAGTACTGAAATTCATTTGAACCTTAATTAGTTTGGATGTCTTTATGGTGCATTATATTGATGTGTCATTTTAAGAAAATGGATTAAGCATTTGGGCTATTTTGTTATGAACCTGTCACTGATTTAATAAGATGCTCATTTGGGTCCGAAGTGAAAGCTTTAAGGCTGGATCCAACATATATATTTGCTCGACTGTTTGCTGACCATTCCTCAAACGACTGACCCTGTGCAAATGACCATATGCAAGACAGTTTAAACACCTTGGAAGTGTTTCTCCTTTCCCTCAAATGTCTTCTTTCAACCCAGACTTAATTTTAACTACAAATAAAAGTATTTTTCCTCATCTTGACATTTAGAAAAGCATGACGAGGGGAAAAAAAAAAAGCCTGTGTTTTTATTTAGGCATGCAAAATGTACCAAGCTCCACTAAAAATAAGCTTAGGGGAATTTCTTGGTTTGGTTAACTTCTGCCTTTACCTCAAGCAAGATGCTGAATCTGACTAGCTCATGTCTCACAAAATATTATAGTTCCTGTAATAAAACCCAGCTTTTCAAGAGTTCACAGTTTCACGCATAATTTACACCTTTCTGTTAGTAGGCTTCATTGGTAGGGAAACAATGGGTGAAGGACATTTTCCAAATTTAGACAGACGTTACTCAGCAAGCACAAAACGATTTTCAAAAAATTGCATTTTGCTTTTCAATCAGGTCCCGTCACAGCACAATGTTTTAAATATGTTATACAAACCAGACTGTAAAATTTTATATTTGTTCTGATTTTTCTTCGTTTTCTTCACACATCACATCTCATAGTTCATTTCAACCTCTTCAGTGTCTTCAGACCATTTCACAACGTTGTATTTTGGTTTCAATCAGGTACAGTCTACAAACCAAAACATTAAAAAAATGTTCTACCAATCATTAAATATACACACACACACACACACACACACACACATTTATGTACTTGGCAGACATTTAGTCTCATCTAAAAAGACTTACACAACATTCAAGGTATAAATAATGTGGCCAATACATTTGAGAAATGTTGGAAGTAAATGTATGTAAATAAATAAAAAGTGCTTTAAAGGGTTACAGTTCACCCAAAAATGAAAATTCTGTCATCATTTACTCAGCCTCAAGTTGCTCCTAACCTGTATGTGTTTCTTTCTTCTGTTAAACATAAAAGATGATATTTTGAAGAATGTGGGTAACCAAACAATTGCTGGTCCCCATTGACTTCCATAGTATGACAGAATTTTCATTTTTGGGTGAACTATCCATTTAACTCTGATCAGAGATGGGAAGTAACGAAGTACAAAATACGAAGTACAGATTTTTTAAATCATAATATTTTATAATAAAAACCTTAGACATTTCTAATGATTTATAGTTATAGCCCCCCTGTATGTTAACAGGGGTAAACAAGTGTAAATTATTCTTGCATCAATTATCTTTGTTTGCATTTCAATAATGTTTACAGTATAACTCACCTCAATTTTGCCATTTTTAAAGCATCATAATTATGAGTTGTTTCCAAGGACAAAAGGCAGAATCACCCTACAATCTAATGTATTAATGTATTATTATGATGTGAGGTCCAGTTACCTGCATGACACTAAAACATGTACTAGTAATGGGTACTTTTTTACGTCAGATCCCATATACTTCTTTACTTTAACTTGAGTAAAAAAAAGAGTCTTTTTAACATGAGTATCTGTACTTCTACTTGAATGAAGGATGTGTGCACTTTTGCCATCTCTGACTCTGATGCTGTAATATTTGCTAGATGTGTATTTAAGCTTTATAATAATGTAATCTGGATATTTTGAATGAGACAAAAATAAATAAATACAAATAAAATAGATAGATGATAGATAGATAGATGATAGATAGATAAATACAGGGTGCGAACTACGGGGGAGCTAGGGGGAGCTCGGCTCCCCTTAATAAGACATGGGCTCCCCTGCACATAGAATAAATGTTATCACAACCTCTTCACTACATTTTTACAATACAGCTCAACTTAAGACCTGACAAACAAAAGTCTATCAGCACTCCTGAACCGGAGCACCTTTCCTTCTCTCCTACAGTTTGTGTTCATGTCACATTTAATGTAGATGAAATGGTTCTTTCTTTGTTAGGAAAGATTTGAGCAGGGATCTGATATTCTTGGATTGCTTGCTTTGGAAGTGCGAGGGCAAACCTTGGAGGGCTGCAGACTCCGGATGCCGTGTTCATTTCAAAAGAACCTTCCATTATTGCTAACCTTTCAAGGAAATGTGTTATTTTATTCCTTTTAATATCTTGCCTGTTTTACGATTACACTTACGCGTGTGGTCAATAAGGCAGAATATGCTTCTGTGAAAATCTTCAGTAAGGCCCGTAGTAAGACGAAATGACGCCTAGTTCTTGGGTGGTCATAATGAGGGCCATTTGAGTTTTAAAATAGTCTGTTTGCATGACAATTTATTACTTCAGGTTTTCCTTTTTGCTTTAATTTCTCTTTCAGTAGTGTGGAGAACACTAATTTCCTCCCATGATTGTATTACAGGTCTCAGTCATTTGGTCATACTCAACAGACGTTTGTAGTAACGTTAAGGGAGCAGTAACACTTGTACTGTTCTGCTATAAATTCTTCATACACTTCATTGGATTTGCACTTGGCGATGTCTTGAAAACCTTATTTGTTAACGTAATCCGTTTAACACTGGACATATTTGGGTGTTTCTTGAGCTATGAGCGATTTTGGCCCTTTCAGAAAATACCGGAGTGTCTATTTACACTAAGTGCAAATAGCGCACCTTGTCGGCAGAGGCTATTTACACTAACTCCGCCCACAAACGTGTGGTTGGGCTAGTCAACATTACAAAAGTCACCTGCTAAACAACAGTTCCAGTGGTGTAGGTGGTAAAATGCGTAGCAGTGACTTTTTGACGCAATTGACCCGAGTTCAAATCCGCCTTTTGCCGAACTTCTCCCTTTTCACATTACATATCAGATCGGAAAGGCATTTATTTTCAATAAAATGAAGGAAATAATCGAAAAGTGTAAAATAAAGTGCCTCACGGGTGTTTATCAGTTAGGGTTAGGGGTAGGTACAGGGAGGGCTTTATTGTCCCAATAAGGCGGCATCCATTTAATAATTTTACTAAAAATGATCATTTACACTCAATATTTTATTACTGCATTCTGTTTTATAATGTACTACAATACTGAGGTGCAAATATCTGTCACTCGCACTAAGTAGTTTAAATAGCATCTAACTTATTGCAAAGAAAATACTGCTATTTTTATATAGTGTAAATGGAATATATCTCTATTTGCACTTAGTGTAATTTGCACTAGTTAAATTAGTCAGCTATGTCCAATAGTCTCTATACACATACATTACCCAGTCATTTTTTGAAGCATTTTCACTCAATCTCAAATTATGTAGTTTGTTTACTAGCATTCTGGTGGAAATGACATATTAAACATTTACGGAATAAAATGGCTAATTGATTTCTCTTGCCAAGTCTAATGTAATAGCTAAAATTGTATGTATTTTAAATGCAATGAAACAATTTTCCTAATTTGACAAAACAATATATTTGAAATTATTTCGGAAAAAAAGTAATAAAACGTTTTATTAAAAGTCAGATTTTGGGTTGTGAGTGAAATAAGGCCACAATTATGGGATAATATGCATGTAAAAAATTATGATTTCATAAAATATAAAATACTATAAAATATATAGTTTCATTTAATAAACATGGAAATGGTTTATGAATATTTTTAGAATCTTTTAGTTTTTTTTAAACAATTAGTTTTTATGATGAATTTTCATATTTTTGGAAGGTGTAAAAACAATAAAATCTATGCAAATAATTAAAATCTATAGACGTAATGTGACCTTCATATCATAAAAAGAAGAAAAAAATCAAGTGACCAAAGTTGAAGAAACACCCATTTATTTTCATAATCATTTTCTCCCTATATCCACATAACCAAATAAAGACCACAAAAAGACTTTGGTGTTAAAAGTCTTATTTTCTGGGAAAGAGCTGCACTCACACTATGAAGCACTTGTTTTGTTTACGCAGTGCTAATGGACTAGCGCAGCTAGTTCACTGTCAAATCTAATCGAGGACGAATAAAAGCGAATGAGATTCTCACTGCAAACTTGAGTGGCACTAATAACATTTACGTGAATCTACAGATTTGTTGGTTTTGTGGTAAATCAAATCTTGAATTGATCAGTAAACACTCTGGGTAATGCGTTCACTAAGACTGAATTAGAGAGATGGAGAGATTGAAAGGGAACTGGAAGGAGGAAGATTGTTTCCTTCTCTGATCGATATGTATGATGCTGTCTTTCCTCTAGTCGCTGTCCAGTTACTCAACTCAAAAGGCTTACACAACCTGATATCCTTCATGCAAACAAACAAGCAAAGCTGACTAGACTTTAGTCGGGAAAGACGGCACAATTAATTTGACATACATGAGTATGAGATAGAAGTACAGTCCATTTAATATGCTGTACAATAGATAACGGAGTATCAAACTGACCGAACATTAAAATGCATCTTTTGTCAAATGAAAGTGTAAAAATCAACACCCAGATACACAAGCAAATTACAGATATGTAACAAACTGTACTTCTATCTCTCACCGCCTCTCGTTTTAATTTAATTTATTAACATTTTAATTTATTCAAAATAGAAAACAGATTGTAATAATATTTCACAGTTTTACTGCTTTTACTGTATTTTTGTTCAAATAAATGCAATCTTGGTAAGCAAGAGACTTCTTTCAAAAATATTTGAAAAATTGCACCCGAAACTTTTTTTTTTATTTTTTTTTACGGTTTTGTTTTTTTTTCTTTGCCAAAATGCAAGAGACTTCTTTCAAAAATATTTGAAAAATTGCACCCGAAACTTTTTTTTTTATTTTTTTTTACGGTTTTGTTTTTTTTTCTTTGCCAAAATGCAAGAGACTTCTTTCAAAAATATTTGAAAAATTGCACCCGAAACTTTTGACCGGTATATTGACTAACCAGTATATATTTTAAATGAGATAATAATGGTCTAGCAGTAGTTAACTAGTGTTTCCCAACCAATGTTTTAACCATCCATGTCAATATCAGAAATATGGATTTCTGATAGTAACGGCTGACTGTTCACCGACCATCTGATATTTTTTTGGCAAAGAAAAAAGACAAAAGCGTAAAAAAAATAAAAAAACGCAAAACATTATCCTCTCACTGGGACAAATTCTACTTGAAGGTAAAAAAAAACCAGTTCAAATTTATTCAGTGATCATCGTAAAAATACTTACAGAGGCCTTTGAGGATGAACACCAATTGACCCTTCGCCAGGAGTTTGATTGACAGGCGATCTGACCAATCATTTGAATTTCTTTGCAAAAAATGACAAAATTTGAAAGCTGAGACTTTGTTTCATACCAAGAGTAGCCTGCTCTCAAAGTTTCGTATTTTATGTTTTGTTTCAATTACTTTCAGTAGATAAGATATCCACCTACATATTCTGCTTTCCTTTCAATTTCAGATTCACCCTTCCCTAAATATCACTGCTGGACACTTTACACATCATTCACACCTCATTCTGTCTAAGTGGACAGAGTAAACATGGCTTTACTGTCTGACTCTGAGAGACTACCTAGACTCAGCTCTAATGCTCCAGTAACACTGATTCAAGGTGATTCCTCAGTCAATGACACCCTGTCTACATCTTCACCTCACATATGGTTTGAATGCTGTAGTCAGAAGTGAACTGAGAGCTGATGAGAGATGCTGGTATCTCACTAAACCCACAAAGTCATTGGCAAATCTGAGTAATCAGGAGCAAGTGACGCGGGGAGCGACTCCTGGTCCTTCATCTACACGGCTTCAGACCGTATTTCAAAGATCGTCTCACCAGCTGACCAAGGACTTTTATGTGAAGACTTTTTTAATGAAGAATTGCTGAATGCGACACGTTTGTTTTATGAAATACAATGACTATAATACTCTATAGCCCAATTCTTCACTTCAGAGTCTCGAAAATGATAATTTCAACATTTAGTCACAGTTTTTCTGTGCAGTTAATCAAATCTGTTAAATAAATCTACTGTCTACTAAACTGGGCTGATGACACGTCCTGCTCAGTAGGGTTCTACTTCTGCTAGAGAAAGAGATGTGATTGTTAAACTTGAAGAGAATTATACAAAAAGTTATTTTCATATATTAAGTTCTGTCAGGACCACTATCGTCAAAATGATAGATACTTAGCATAAAGTTTGGTTTGGCGGTATGGTTCTGTTCTGGGCAAAAAACTCCCTGCCCATCCATGCAGCCTGTCATGAATGAGCAGGGAGAGCAGCAATAATAACCCCCCTAGGGTTAACAGAACAGAACAAGGCAGATATCATTAATGTACTTGATATTTAAGTGTAACACTTTATTCAAGATAAAGGAGTCTGATTAGCGAGGAATATCAGAAAGCCAAGTCCTGACTGTGGCGAAAGGAGGAGCTGGGGATGGAGGAGGGTAATTTGCTCCTGAGCAAGCTGAAAAGCTGCTGAATAATACTGAATAGAGCTTATATAGGAATGTCGCGATAGGTGTCGTATTCCTATAGCTATATGTGATCAGCTGAGAATCAGCTGATGCAAGCTGGACTCACGTGACCTGCCAGAACTAACACTAACGCTTAATTT
>NW_015632990.1:28114-51194 GCF_001515625.1 Sinocyclocheilus rhinocerous
GTCGTATTCCTATAGGTAGATGTGATCAGCTGAGAATCAGCTGATGCAAGCTTGACTCATGTGACCTGCCAGAACTAACACTAACGCTTAATTTATGCATGCACAGCCTATTTTGTTGTACCATTTGTGCGGCAGAGTTGAGTGGACTTTTGGCATTTTAAAGAGATGGCAGTGCTGTACAGTCTTAGTAACATATACCAGAATGTTGCATATCTGCTGCATCCTCCTCAAACTTACACTCAGAAATGACAAGAAAGAAATCAGACTTTTTTGTGTGATAACTGATCTGCATAATTTCTTTAGTTAATCTGATGGCAAAACACAATTCTTACAGTGTAAAAATTTTTTTTTTGAAGTTAGAGATTGAGTTCGTTTTACAAGAAAATATTATTTCAGTCTTTCTACTTTCTTATTTCATGTTCAATTCAATGTTACATGCTATTTCTTGCCACTTAAATTAATTGTGAAATTTTCACAATTAAGTTAAAAATTGTTTCTACACCATTTTTTTCAGTGTAATGATTTCCTTTCATAATTGTTGCCATTGCAATACTGTTCAAAGATTTTTATTTTTTCAAGAAATTACTTTTATTCAGCAAGGATACATTAAATTGATCAAAAGTGACAGTAAAGGCTTTTAAATTGTTTTCAAACTTCCTATTCATCAAAGAAACCTGAAAAATGTTTCCACAAAAACATTAAGCAGCACAACTGTTTTCAACATTGATAATAATCAGAAATGTTACTTGAGCAGCAAATCAGTATATTAGAATGATTTCTGAAGGATCATGTGACACTGAAGACTGGAGGAATGATGCTGAAAATTCAGCTTTGCATCACAGGAATAAATTGCATATTAAAATATATTAAAATAAAGAATAGCGATTTTAAATTGTAATAATATTTCACAATATTTCTGAAAAAAAAGAAAGAAAAAAAATTACATACTTGGTGACTTCTTTCAAAAATATATATATAAAAAAATCTTACCAACGCTAAACTTTTAAACGGTCGTATACATTTTTGTTTACAAGTGAGTTTGAACAGAACTTCAATACTGTAACTATTAATATAAAAGATTCTACTATGTCAGCCAGATCAGGGTTAACTAACAAAAACAGTCTGGAGTTCTAGTTTGTTTTGTGAGTGTTGGCCACACTGGCAGCCGTGAAGGCAGTGCCATCTCCGTGCCAAAAGCGTAAACCAGGTTAAAAGACTTTGACAGTTGTTTAAATATAGGGTTTGAAATCAACATGAAACAGCATTCACCAAACATTTAACTTTCTTGAGTGAAAAGGAATATTCACTGGAAAATGATTTTATCCATTCATTTATCCATGAACTACACTAAAGTCATAAGGGTAAAATATCTTTTTAAATATACATAAGTGTTTTTTTACTTTTTAATTATATATGCCATATATTTAAATATGGCATGTTTATTCACACACACACACACACACACACACACACACACACACACATATATATATATATATGAATGATGTTAGATTTTGGGTTTTATTATATGAAAACAGACACTACCCAATACTGGTTAGCAGGAAAAAAAGAAAAGAAAAATAAGTCAGAAAAATAAAGAACAACAGTTTAAAAATAACCATAATCATAACCTTGCTTGTAAGTATTTACAAAGGCATGCCCCGATTTAAAATAAATAAATAATAGTAATTCTGAGATAATTAGCCAATGCTAGATAAAAGACAAACAAACAAACAAAACAAAAATAAATCAAAACACTGGCACAAAATGCGTGTGCGTTTCTCCCAAACATGTGTGAATGTCGTTTGGGTTCTCTTTGTCCTTAGAGGAAGTTTTAAGTGGGTGGTTTGAAGACCAACTGTGGTGCAGATATATTTCTGGTTTTGCTGTGGGTAAGACACTCCCAAGAACCTCACCAGAAGTATGCGGATCAAGGCCGTGCTATAGAGCAGACGATTAACAGCATTAAACCATGACCTATTGAGGTCGGTCTTTTTCCTCTTGCTTGGAAGTAATCTAATGGCGGTATTAATCGAGTTTTCTCGTCGCTTGTAATAAGAACCTCTTCCTTTTTTAATCACATCTCAGTTCTGCTGAATGGACTGGCATAGCATGCTTGGCTAAACAGTAAACGAAGTTCAAATTCCAAAATGCCATTGGAAGTGGGCAGAAAAACATTAAAATTCCATTTAAGTGCATTTTATGCATTGCAAACCGTGACCATATCCTGTTATTGAAGGGATGGCAGCTCTGCTGCGTTGTGACAGGGTAAACTCATATGGTACGCACTGTCCTGTTGGAACTGGCAATGCATGTTTAGTCATACATTAGGAAGAGGGATTTTTTTTAAGTGCTATCTGATGCTTGCGGTAGCGAGTGTGGACACAGTGGGCTTTTTTAAGGCGTGCCTTAGAATGGACGCACAATAATTTTACCATTTACTGTGGTTGTGTGATGGTGTATTGCCGCTGTTATATTGGTTTGGAATGTACCATTCTATTTTTGGGTGGGCTTTACTCAAGAGTTGGGTTTACAACTACTTATATCTGCAGCTCATATCCAAGGCCTCTTGAACTTCAACAAGTCCAGTGTAAAATATAAATCAAGCCGTTTACATTTTCTAAAGGAATTTTAAATACATCTTTTGCTCTTTTTTTCTCCACATTCACAGGCTGTGCCAAAGAAAAACAGCATGCCGTGCAGCACTGATGTCTGTTTTTAATATTAACAGACATGAGTTTGATATTCTGAAACATAGCAAAATAAGCAGTATTTCTATATAACTGGAGCCGGCCGGTGAAGCGAACAAAATAACCCGTTCATGTCCACCACTAGGAGCTATCTGTTTATTTATCTGGACAGAGCATATCTATGGTATTTCAGCGTTAACTGACAGCCTTCAAAATATTTAATGGAATGTCACCAAACAGGAGAAACTTCAAAAGGCCTCCATCGTCACTAATACTAGCCTAGATTACTATTGTCAGGCTGTTAGCTTATATCAATCATATTAAACTAAAGAATTCTAAAGAAAATTAATAAAATACTGCATGTTGTGTTGGGAATGCTTTGGCATTTTCTCCCAGAACACATCAAAATAAAATAAAACATTTTAATTAATTAATTAATTAAAATAAAATAAAATAAAAACGCAAAATAAAATAAAACTACACTATAAAATTAAACAAAATAAAACAAAAAACACTAAATAAAAATACTAATACTAAAATATTATTTACTAAAAACTGCATGACAAAAAACAAAACAAAACAAAACATAAAAAAAATAAATAAAAATAAAAACACTAAATAAAAACACTAAATAAAACTACAAAACCAATAAATAAATAAATAAATAAATAAATTAATTAATTAAAATAAAATAATGAAATAACCATATAACACTGCACGGTGGCATAATAGTGTAAATGTTTTACCTAAAGACAACATGAACAAAATATTTAAAATGACATAAAAATAAAATAAAAAAAATAATACTGTACATATACAATAATTAATTAAAATAAAATAAAAACACAAAATAAAATAAAACTACACTACAAAATTAAACAACATAACATATAAAAACTAAATAAAAATACTAATACTAAAATAAATATTAAATACTAAAAACTGCATGACAAAAAACAAAACAAAACAAAACAAAACAAAACAAAAAAATACTAAATAAAAACACAAAATAAAATAAAACTATAAAATCAATAAATTAATTAATTAATCGATTAATTAATTAAAATAAAATAATGAAATAACCATATCACACTGCACGGTGGCATAATAGTGTAAATGTTTTACCTAAAGGCAACATGAACAAAATATTTAAAATAACACAAAATTACATAAAAAATAAAATAAAAAATAATAATACTGTACATTTTTCAAGTGAAGTCATCATAATGATGATTAGTGTTGGCTGGGATCCTGGGCCTTATTTACAAGCTAAGCATTATGATTGACTTGTCAGATTGTATCTTACATTAAAAAAAATAAATGTAATATTAACAAATGCAATACAGTTTTAGTGAGCTGAGTGCTAGTTTTTGCTAGTCAGCAAAAAAAAAAGCTCACCAGCAAAGCTTTAAATAAACTTTAACCAGGCACTCACAGAAATCAACTTTCAGGTTGAACATTACAAAACCAACTACAAATGAAAACAAAAGCAGCAATACCAAAATGCCTGCAGTGAATGTAACTTATTGAATTCATGCCTTCGAACGGTTTGAATCTGGAACAGGGGTGAAAATAACAAATGAAGATAAGGTGATGACATGCTTTGATTTGGACCATAGACATTTGCACAGGAAGCTTTTTAATGAGGTGAAGCGTTCATACGCTGAAAGCCCCATAATCATATTAGTCCATTAATAATAATGCGAAGTGAGAGCACAGCGGTTCAAAGAGCCGTTGTCATTGCGGAGAGACCGTGGGTCCGGTCTGGCAGTTCCGCTTTGTTTGCTGTGCTCGTTTCTATCAAGTCAGTGGAAATACGGTATCAGCCAACTGCTCGGCGTCTTGTTCGTACTGTGGCTGCAATACTGATCAGTGTCACTTTAATTGCAACTGAAAACCTAACTACTTTTCTGAATGTAAATGAGAAAATAAATAAATTAATTAATTAAAATAAAATAATGAAATAACCATATCACACTGCACGGTGGCATAATAGTGTAAATGTTTTACCTAAAGACAACATGAACAAAATATTTAAAATGACATAAAAATAAAATAAAAAAAATAATACTGTACATATACAATAATTAATTAAAATAAAATAAAAACACAAAATAAAATAAAACTACACTACAAAATTAAACAACATAACATATAAAAACTAAATAAAAATACTAATACTAAAATAAATATTAAATACTAAAAACTGCATGACAAAAAACAAAACAAAACAAAACAAAACAAAACAAAAAAATACTAAATAAAAACACAAAATAAAATAAAACTATAAAATCAATAAATTAATTAATTAATCGATTAATTAATTAAAATAAAATAATGAAATAACCATATCACACTGCACGGTGGCATAATAGTGTAAATGTTTTACCTAAAGGCAACATGAACAAAATATTTAAAATAACACAAAATTACATAAAAAATAAAATAAAAAATAATAATACTGTACATTTTTCAAGTGAAGTCATCATAATGATGATTAGTGTTGGCTGGGATCCTGGGCCTTATTTACAAGCTAAGCATTATGATTGACTTGTCAGATTGTATCTTACATTAAAAAAAATAAATGTAATATTAACAAATGCAATACAGTTTTAGTGAGCTGAGTGCTAGTTTTTGCTAGTCAGCAAAAAAAAAAGCTCACCAGCAAAGCTTTAAATAAACTTTAACCAGGCACTCACAGAAATCAACTTTCAGGTTGAACATTACAAAACCAACTACAAATGAAAACAAAAGCAGCAATACCAAAATGCCTGCAGTGAATGTAACTTATTGAATTCATGCCTTCGAACGGTTTGAATCTGGAACAGGGGTGAAAATAACAAATGAAGATAAGGTGATGACATGCTTTGATTTGGACCATAGACATTTGCACAGGAAGCTTTTTAATGAGGTGAAGCGTTCATACGCTGAAAGCCCCATAATCATATTAGTCCATTAATAATAATGCGAAGTGAGAGCACAGCGGTTCAAAGAGCCGTTGTCATTGCGGAGAGACCGTGGGTCCGGTCTGGCAGTTCCGCTTTGTTTGCTGTGCTCGTTTCTATCAAGTCAGTGGAAATACGGTATCAGCCAACTGCTCGGCGTCTTGTTCGTACTGTGGCTGCACTCCTGATCAGTGTCACTTTAATTGCAACTGAACCTATCTGGCTTCATGGAACTAATTTAAATGCGTATAATTTTGTATTTCTAAAAACTCTGTCATCCCAAATATGTCAATGTTTAAGAGGCAGCCGTCTCTGCTTGGCTCTGAGTAATATGGCTTCAATAAACTTGAGTGTCAAGTATGCTTGATTTATTTGAAGTGGAGGGGAAGACTTTAATATGAGACACATGTTTTCAATAGATAGCTGACGTTTGAACCGATAAATCACCAGAAGATGTAGAACGGCAATGCAGCAGGCAGCCAGTGATTTGTAAGTAATATAGGACAGGCAATACTCTACTTCAGATGATTCACGTGCAATTTTTTCCTGTTGGTTACAGTTTAGACTGCATGCAATCCGGACAATAATTACGGAGAGCACTGGATGGAGACCCCTGGAGACCGCAAGCTTTTGTCTGATTATGATGGCGGAGGAACACTTTACAATAACCATAGCAGAGCAATAAGTGATTTTCTACTCAACAAAACGTACAATGCTGCAGTCATCGCATGTATTATCACTTGATGAAGGGGTCTTAAAACAAATGGCAAATAAATGAAATATACAGTGGGTACGGAAAGTATTCAGACCCCCTTAAATTTTTCACTCTTTGTTATATTGCAGCCATTTGCTAAAATCATTTAAGTTCATTTTTTTTCCTCATTAATGTACACACAGCACCCCATATTGACAGACAAACACAGAATTGTTGACATCTTTGCAGATTTATTAAAAAAGAAAAACTGAAAAATGCTCAGTATTTAGTAGAAGCACCCATTTGATCTAATACAGCCATGAGTCTTTTTGGGAAAAATGCAACAAGTTTTTCACACCTGGAATTGGGGATCCTCTGCCATTCCTCCTTGCAAATCCTCTCCAGTTCTGTCAGGTTGGACGGTAAACGTTGGTGGACAGCCATTTTTAGGTCTCTCCAGAGATGCTCAATTGGGTTTAAGTCAGGGATCTGGCTGGGCCATTCAAGAACAGTCACAGAGTTGTTGTGAAGCCACTCCTTCGTTATTTTAGCTGTGTGCTTAGGGTCATTGTCTTGTTGGAAGGTAAACCTTAGTTCCAGTCTGAGGTCCTGAGCACTCTGGAGAAGGTTTTCGCCCAGGATATCCCTGTACTTGGCCGCATTCAAATCTTTAGACTCAATCATTACCAAATTTTACTGGAAAAATAAGACCCCAAGAATTAATCTACTCTACAGAAACCAAAAACACAAGGAGGATTGGAAGCACCACATTTCTACTCTCTGGCTAATCAGCTTCAGCAGATATACAAATGGTTGCACCCAAACCCATCAGAAAACATATGGCTAGATATTGAGCAAGCAATTTGTAATGATATTCGAATTTCAGATTTACCATTTTATAGTCAGACAATCAAAAAAGACTCCTGTTTTAAAGCACCAACTATAGCAGCAGCTTTGACAGCCTGGTGTAAATTTCACCAAATCACAAACACTCCTCTTGCACCATCTAAATACACCCCCATTTGGAATATCCCAGATTATACAGTTAATAAAAAGCCACTTAATTTACACACATGGGCAGAAAAGAGCATCACACAACTCCAACACATCTTTCATAGTAATAACCTGGCCTCATTTTCATATTTGGTCCAGAAATACGGCATCCAGGAGTAATCGTTTTTTGGAATATCTACAAATCAAATCATCTATCCAATCAAAAATCAACATTCGGTCCATTAATCTAGAACTTTCACCTTCAATCTTAGAGTTAATTAATACATCGTCCTCAAAAAAAACGACTCTCCAAAATATACAGAATAATATTAAAATCAGACAACACATTAAGTTTACCACATGCTAAATGGGAATCAGACCTATCTATTGCTCCTGATGCCGATTTCTGGACACAAATCTGCAAAAATATCTACTTTATGACAAAAAATGCCAACTTGCAACTTACACAGTATAAGGTACTTCACAGATTTCACTTAACCGGACAGAAATTATTTAAAATGGGATTCTCTTCAGAAACATGTTCATATTGCACCCAAAATAACCCAGACACATATGTTCACGCCCTTTGGTATTGTACCCCAATTAAAAAATTTTGGGAAAAGGTCATTGAATCACTATCCATCACTATGGGATGTCACATCCCAATTTCTCCATCACTTTGTTTACTAGGCGATATATCCATAATCAATTTAGACAATATAAACAGTCAGTTACTCCTAGTGGCACTAGCTATCGCCAAGAAAAATATCCTCATGAACTGGAAATCAAGAAATTCCATACACATTGCATCCTGGAAAAATCTACTAATTGACTATATCTCGATGCAAAGTCTATCCAGTTCATCTCATAGTAGGTTATTATTAATATTATTGCTAATAACATTTGTTGTCTCTTTTTCTCTATTTTTAAAGTTATACTACTTATATCTGTTAGGCCTATTAATCTGTTAAGATACAATTTCATTTGTATGCTTCCTCCCCCACCTCTAGACACAATGTCACACGCACGCACACGCGCACACACACACGCACATGCATGCTCACAGACACATGAATGCAAATACAGGAGCTAATCAGAATGGACTTGTAATGTTGGCTATCAGTATATATGTTTGTTTTTCCAAGTGAGTCTATATTTGGCACATGTAAATATTGCCATGTAAATATTGCCACTTTCTTTACTTAGCCTATGTTTCTTACTTTTATGTTATATGTTTGGTCCATGTGATTCTGTATTTGGCACATGTAAACATTGTCACATTCTTTACTTGCACAATAAAAAAAAATAGACTTGGCCTATGATTAACATGCTTTACGAACACAAATTATAGCTTTCAAGTGTTTTTCACTGGCGTCTTGGCCCTCCAGACCTCTACGGTCCAGATACAACATTGATCTTGATGCCTTGATTAAAATTACAGTGTGCGTTTGAAACGAACAACTGCATCATCTATTGATAAAATCCCTCAGCAAACAAATATGTCCAAAACATCTCTGTTGCTGAGCAGTGTGGCATGACACATCCAACGTTCACAATTTGATCTATAAACCAGAGTGGGAGGGTTTGTGTATGAGCAGCATCAAAAGAAACAGTCTCAGAACACCATATGTACTCAATGTCAAACGCCCAACGTGATGTGTGAACAGCCAGAGGCCATAACATATGGAGATCCTCTGTATATTCAGCTTTATAGACATGCAACAATGTGTCGATTGACTCGTCTTAAAGGGATAGTTCACCCTACAATGAAAATTATGTTATCATTTACTCGCTCTCATGTCGTTCCAAACGTTCTTTATTTCTGTGGAACACACAAAAAGAACATTTTTGAAAATATCTTATTGTTTGACATGCAGGTGAGTAAATAATGACAGAATTTTCATTTTTGTGTTCTATGCAAAATTTAAGATTGCCTTACTGCAAAGTTCAAACTGTATCAAAATGTAAAAAATGGGTTCTATAGTCCATTTAAAAATCATGTCAGTGTCTAATGCAGTGGTTCTCAACCAGAGGTCCAGGGCCACTAGGGCTCCTCAGTAAACCTTCAAGAAAAAAAAGTAAAACAAGCCAAAATAACTAAAAATCAATATATTTCTTATTTTTATTCCACTCCACAACAACTGTTTTTTTTCCCCTTTTCAAATCTGGATGTATGAGGTATCCTTTTTTTTAAATGTGATTTCTAGACCTGTAAAGTCATGGAAATTAATAAAATCTTAAAAATCTATTGTCATTTTTATAATGAATATACATTCTTCTAGTTTTGCCAGGCTCTAAAATATTTCATCAGGGAGAAATTGTGAGTATAAAATATTTTTAAAAATTATTATCATTAATCCTTTTCCAGTAAATTAAAAATAACTGACGAAGTCTATGTAGGAGCAAACCTGCATACATAAATAAATAAATAACTTGATAAAACAAATTAAATACATTTTTAATTGTTTAGTCCTAAATTTATGGAGCCCCTAAAGGGACATGGGATGGGAGGAAAAAATATTTTTCAAATCTTTTGCGTTCTCTCGCAAAACTTTTGGGAAAATTGAGAAAATGCTTATCATGCCAATCAGCGTGTTCATATTCTGGGTCCATGTGCTTGCATGTACACAGTACACATTTTTAATAATTTCTATAGCATATTTTGACTTTTTTATCACCGTCTTCATTAAGCCACATTAAGTGTTTTCTTATAACGGCTTCTATGGGAGGAAACGCTTAATGTGCAATTTAGCGCTTTCTGTTCATATTCTGTGCTTTCCTGTATGTAGTTTATTTTATTAATAAACTGTATACTGTATTCAGCCTTTTTATACCACTGTCTTAGTCCACTAATTCAGCATTTGTGGCATTGCGTTCATATTCTGAGCTATTCTGCTTGACTGTAAATAGTATGTTTTATTAATAAGGTGTGTACTGAATTTGGTCCTCTATTGCCACTGTCCCAAAACCATGCCTTGAACTAAGCACTGACTGTATTTCTTTATACTTGAGTCCAAGTTTAAAATAAAACTCTATGAACCACTCCATTGTGAACATACGGCGATATGAACCACTGCAAGCTGTAAAGTAAAAAGGAAGTGTTTGTCCGAACTCCAGGGGACGCAAAAGTTTTGTGAGCAAACACAATTATCTTTGCGAGAGAACGAAAAAGTTTCACAAAGATTTTAAAATATTTTTTCCTCCCACCCCATATTTTTTCAATGTCCCTTTAGGGGCTCTGTATAAATTTGTGGTAATTTAGTCCTAAATTAATTTTCTTATAATTTTTTTTTTCCTTTATTAATTATTTTCTGTATTTATTTTTAACTTTATTTTCATTAATTTATTCATTCATGCATGCATGCATTCATAACGTCTGCAGGTTTGATCCTCCATAGAAGTCATGCAAATTCATTGGTTAAAAAGAGTCGGATTCCAGAAGAACATTCAGCTCTTAATATTTCTGGAATCCTGAAATTTAATTTACAGAAAACAGGAGTGTCAGGCCTTGAATGTTTCTGTGAACAATGGACTGAAAAGGTGTAGAACTACTGCTCTAATGTGAATTGGATTGTGCATTAAGACAACATAATTTTACATGTTCCAAAAAAGCTCCCAATTAGATTAAAAAGGGTTTTACAGCCTTTTAAAGTTCCACATTAATGTTTAATTCTCTAGATATTTAGAAAAAAAATATTATGGTGCTTTACAGAACCCAGCAACCAGTATGATGCTCTGAAAAACCTATTAAAGGCACAATATGTAATTTTCGCCGCTGGAGGGCGCATATTCAAAATAAACAAATAGACAAAGGCATAGTTTGATGACGCCGTGACTGAGTGTGGAATCATGGGAGTTGTCGTCTTCATCCCCACAGCCGGTGCAATCCGACGGGACTCGGGCAGAAATCATGTTCATGGATGAGCTAATGATTTATTAACGTAGTAGAATGTTTTCTACAAAACAAAACCAGAAATCGAGGGTGTATGATGTCATTAGCAGGCGACACAATGACACTATGGACACGCTCCGTGTCACTAGTTAAAATAGCTTATTTCTCTGGATTTAAACATTCTTCGAAACATTTGGGATAATGTAAGTACACAAGTCAGCAAAATATATAACACTGTTCTAGTGGTTTTTGGATATTTTAATAAAAAATATCTTACATATTGTGCCTTTAAGTAACATCAGTATTTTTTTAATCTCTAAAGAACATTATAGCCAAACTTAAACCAAAGAGGAGCTTAAAAAGAGCAAAACATTTTTGTTGATAACAATAAGGTTCTGTCCTGATGCTGTAAAGAACCAGTAAACAACAATTATTTCCAAGAACATTCTCGCTCATATGGAAATAAATGTAAACTGAATCCAGTTTTAGCTGACGATGTTTGGAGTCGCGGAACACATACTCAGATTTACAGCATTTTCAGTTGTTCCACACACACCAGTGATGGTTTGAACATGACCACCAGCTAAGTTATGTAGCCCTAAAACAGGCTAGTGTTCGTTTCAAAGGCGGCAATGTATATTTTGATGCTCATTTTCCTGTTTCTGTCAGGACCACTATCGTCAAAGATGATTGACAATTAGCATACAGTTTGGATTGGTGGTAGGTTCTGTTCTGGGCAAGAACTCCCTCCGCCTCCATGCAGCCTAGCATGGATGAGAGCAGGGAGAGCAGCAATAACCTCCCAGGGTAAACAGAACGGAACTAACATAAATGTATTGCAGATATTGTTAAGTTCAATCATTTTATGTACACATTTTAGAATTAGTCTGATTCAAGGAGAATCAGAAGGCTGAATCCCGACTGACAGAGGAGGAGTTGGGGATGGAGGAGGGTAATTAGCTATTGAGCAATGCGAAAACTGCTGATAATACTGAGGGACCTTATATATGAATGCTTAGATAGGTGTCGTATTCCCATAGGTAGATGGGGATCAGCTGAAGGTCAGCTGATGCGAGCTTGACTAACGTGACCAGCCAGAACTAACGCTACGCTTGATTTCTATGGTTTTCCAGTGTTTCTGCACAGTCACACCAAATCTCGTAACGTTTGACTCTGTAAAATGGCCTGAAGTGTTTGATTATTAAGACCATTTTGAGTGGAGAGGGAAAAGTCACTGGAAAAGGCCAGACATGGAGAATAAACATGACCATACTGCTGCCATAACACACCAAAGCATGGATCCGACTGCTGGGCAGCGTGTGGGTGGCATGCATGGTTAATTTCCACACCTATGTGTGGATATTTCCTTAACCAAGAAGCTACTTTGAGGGGGAAAAAAAGCTACTCGCAAGGATAACAAACGTATGTCTGAAAAACTTGCATGCTTTTCCGGCTATCTATGTCTTATTTCATAACTCTTAATTCAAATTCCTGCACAGATTTCAAATTTAGCTCAGAATAGATTCAACTAGTTGTATTTATTTTTTCTTTTGTCCTTTTTTATTCCCTGAGAGAATTGATTTCCTCGATGCATATTTTATTTTGTGAACCGTAAAAAATGTTAGATCTTAAAGGTCAGAAAAACATTCCCAATTAACTCTTCCTTTTTCTCTTATTTAGAGCAAGTTAAAAGGCTTTTACAAGTTTGCTGGATGTGTTATGTTACTTTTACAATGGAGAAAAAAAGAAACAACAATGCACTTTTACAGTAAAGTTAAGTCAGATGCAGGCGACAAAACGAGTGAGAAAAAGACTTTAAAGTTCTGCTTTGGTGGCTGGTTCACATCCTGGCTGATTTGTGCATATATTCACATTAAATTTCTTTCGTCGTTTTAAGAATGGTTGTTAAACGTTGCGCACTAAGAAACCGCCTTTTAATGACATCTTGTTTTTGTTTTGTTTTGTTTGGAAGGTCTCTAATTAAACTCTATATGAGTGTCTTTAAATGTGGTTTTCTGCATCTTCAGTTTGTCAGGAAACAATTCATCACCTGCTAGCTGGTTGGCCAAGCATTGTTTTAAATGACTATTTTTCTATTTAAGGAATACTGGAAAACTTGTTTTTTTTCACAATCAAATCCATGTCCATGTGTCTGGAAACACTTTTAGATGTAACATTAATTAAACTGGACAATTAAGTCATTTCACAAGTCACTTCCATAAGACCAGCTTAGATCTATTCTTGCAAAATAAATAAAATAAAATAAATAAATAAATGTTGTGCCTTTTATATAGTTCACAACCTTAATGTAATTAATGTTACCAAACTAAATTAAATCAATGTTGCCAAACTATACAAATTTCTAAAATCTGCTATAGTATGTACCAAAAATAAGATGATTACAACCATAATAATACAGATGGCAACATAGGTCACATTATGAATTAGAACTTTTTGCCCTTTTCATGACCAGTTACTAATAAATTCTAATTACTGATATGTATATAAAATGCATAGTCCGTCAAAAAAATAAATAAATCAGGCATGCAACACTAAAGCAATAAACATGAACTAAACAACATAAATGCAACAAAGTAAAATGCATGTATTTTCTAATAAATACTAATTACTGATATGTATATAAAGTGCATAGTCCGTCAAAAAAAAAAAAAAAAAAATTCAGGCATGCAACACTAAAGCATGAACTAAACAACATAAATGAAACAAAGAAAACTACATGTGTTTTCTAATAAATACTAATTACTGATATGTATATAAAGTGCATAGTCCGTCAAAAAAATTTATAAATTCAGGCATGCAACACTAAAGCATGAACTAAACAACATAAATGCAACAAAGTAAACTACATGTATTTTCTAATAAATACTAATTACTGATATGTATATAAAGTGCATAGTCCATCAAAAAAATTCAATAAAATAAAAAATCAGGCATGCAACACTAAAGCATGAACTAAACAACATAAATGCAACAAAGTAAACTACATGTATTTTCTAATAAATACTAATTACTGATATGTATATAAAGTGCATAGTCCATCAAAAAAATTCAATAAAATAAAAAATCAGGCATGCAACACTAAAGCATGAACTAAACAACATAAATGCAACAAAGTAAACTGCATGTATTTTCCTCTAATTTTTCTGCACACATGGCAAGAAAGTTTAACTTTCTTTCTCTGTATTTTCAATAAAATAAATAAAAAAAATAAATCTTTTTTTTTTATTTTTATAAAATTTAGTTTACTTTTCTTTTTCCTTTAAAATGACAAAAACATGAACATTATCTGTGCCAAATTCCTTTCCAGGGTTCAAAAAGTTAAAAAAAAAAAAAAAGAGCAAATTTCTGTCATTGACAGCTGTGGTTAATAAGTTGTAGTGTGGAAGGCTATTTGTGAAAATTACAGTCAGAAAAGACTACAATGCGATCAGATGAGAAAAACAGAAGTTTGAAAACTCACTTGTCATTCTCGGCGTTAAACGTATGTCTGAAAAACTTGCATGCTTTTCCGGCTATCTATGTCTTATTTCATAACTCTTAATTCAAATTCCTGCACAGATTTCAAATTTAGCTCAGAATAGATTCAACTAGTTGTATTTATTTTTTCTTTTGTCCTTTTTTATTCCCTGAGAGAATTGATTTCCTCGATGCATATTTTATTTTGTGAACCGTAAAAAATGTTAGATCTTAAAGGTCAGAAAAACATTCCCAATTAACTCTTCCTTTTTCTCTTATTTAGAGCAAGTTAAAAGGCTTTTACAAGTTTGCTGGATGTGTTATGTTACTTTTACAATGGAGAAAAAAAGAAACAACAATGCACTTTTACAGTAAAGTTAAGTCAGATGCAGGCGACAAAACGAGTGAGAAAAAGACTTTAAAGTTCTGCTTTGGTGGCTGGTTCACATCCTGGCTGATTTGTGCATATATTCACATTAAATTTCTTTTGTCTTTTTAAGAATGGTTGTTAAATGTTGCGCACTAAGAAACCGCCATTTAATGACATCTTGGGTTTTTTGCCTTTATTTTGAAGGTCTCTAATTAAACCCTATATGAGTGTCTTTAAATGTGGTTTTCTGCATCTTCAGTTTGTCAGGAAACAATTCATCACCTGCTAGCTGGTTGGCCAAGCATTGTTTTAAATGACTATTTTTCTATTTAAGGAATACTGGAAAACTTGTTTTTTTTCACAATCAAATCCATGTCCATGTGTCTGGAAACACTTTTAGATGTAACATTAATTAAACTGGACAATTAAGTCATTTCACAAGTCACTTCCATAAGACCAGCTTAGATCTATTCTTGCAAAATAAATAAAATAAAATAAATAAATAAATGTTGTGCCTTTTATATAGTTCACAACCTTAATGTAATTAATGTTACCAAACTAAATTAAATCAATGTTGCCAAACTATACAAATTTCTAAAATCTGCTATAGTATGTACCAAAAATAAGATGATTACAACCATAATAATACAGATGGCAACATAGGTCACATTATGAATTAGAACTTTTTGCCCTTTTCATGACCAGTTACTAATAAATTCTAATTACTGATATGTATATAAAATGCATAGTCCGTCAAAAAAATAAATAAATCAGGCATGCAACACTAAAGCAATAAACATGAACTAAACAACATAAATGCAACAAAGTAAAATGCATGTATTTTCTAATAAATACTAATTACTGATATGTATATAAAGTGCATAGTCCGTCAAAAAAATTTATAAATTCAGGCATGCAACACTAAAGCATGAACTAAACAACATAAATGCAACAAAGTAAACTACATGTGTTTTCTAATAAATACTAATTACTGATATGTATATAAAGTGCATAGTCCGTCAAAAAAATTAATAAATTCAGGCATGCAACACTAAAGCATGAACTAAACAACATAAATGCAACAAAGTAAACTACATGTATTTTCTAATAAATACTAATTACTGATATGTATATAAAGTGCATAGTCCATCAAAAAAATTCAATAAAATAAAAAATCAGGCATGCAACACTAAAGCATGAACTAAACAACATAAATGCAACAAAGTAAACTGCATGTATTTTCCTCTAATTTTTCTGCACACATGGCAAGAAAGTTTAACTTTCTTTCTCTGTATTTTCAATAAAATAAATAAAAAAAATAAATCTTTTTTTTTTATTTTTATAAAATTTAGTTTACTTTTCTTTTTCCTTTAAAATGACAAAAACATGAACATTATCTGTGCCAAATTCCTTTCCAGGGTTCAAAAAGTTAAAAAAAAAAAAAAAAAAAAAAGTGTGTGGGCTCAAAAAGTAATGACTAATGAAAAATACAAGCTTCCACTTTGGGGAAATTTTGCATTTTGCACTTTATCCACCTCTGAATGAAGTTAATGTGTGAGATTTTTCATCCTCCTTGAGTGCAAGCTTTATATATTTTTCATCAGTCAATTAAAATCACAAACTTTTAAAAAAATTTTTTTTTTTACAGCATGTCAATGTTTTTTTGCAAGGTAACTGTTTTTCCCTGCCTCTCACAGAATCACATCTGGGCATGCCGAGACTTTTGCCTGATCCGCTGAATGAAGCAACCTTTTATGTCTGAGTATGTGTTTTTGCTGTGGTAAATTAGTCTGTCAAATTAGCCCATGGGCTTTGTCAACATTCCTGAGTCTGATGCATCAGAACATCACCTGACATTACATTTTAATACAAATAACATGCTGGGAGATGCCAAAAAGGGTCATTATGTTCAGCATGTTCGGTTGACATAGTAAATAATAATTCACAGTAAACAATAATAATAATAATATACTGCAAACTTCATTTATATGCTTTGCAGTTACTGTGGAGGAGAGTATAACACATAATCTACAGCGAAGATCAGCCCCACCAGCTTTCCACAGGGAACTCACAACCCCGTCACAACATTGGCTGCTTTGAATATCGGCAGAATCAAGCCGCCGCATACAGGAATGAACTTGTGTTAATATATCAACAGCATAAGACCCTAATTATTACCTCATCATCCAGACACAACAGCGTCTCATCAAAGAACTCCAGGCGTAGACGGGCCTCTTTTTTGTTTTAGGATGAAATGGATCAGATGATAGAGCAGTCTTTGGTTAACAGCATAACCAGACTTGGAGATCGGCAGGCCCAGACGGAATTTGCAGGAATGGTTGCATTTTATAAAAGGAAAATCTGCGGAAAGGAATGGCACTGTTAAAATGTGTTAAATATAGCTGAGGGTGATACATTTGTATTCAAAGCTAAATGAATAATTAGGCAAAATGCTTCGTAAACAAACACACAAACAGTGCTGGATATGTAGAGCTGAATGATAGGCTTTCAGATCTGGCTTGGATATCATCCATTTTTTCTCCCTGTAACCACACTATGTGATAAAAGGATGTGTATCAAAAACAATTAAGTTATAAAAATAGATATCAGATGATAATGAACATGGAGTTCAACCACAATGAATCTCATCCGTCAAAACCAAAGAAAACCAAACAGACATTTGGAGTTTTTATTACAATCAATGTATGTCTGGAAATATGCAATCATTAATGGCAGACTTGTAGGTCTTATCGATGCTGTTGCCTGTCTACTTAGGACAAAAGTATCTGCCAGCTGACTTAGTGTAATCTAAATTAATGTGTCAATAGAGGGTCCGGGTCATATTTCATCCCAAAATTTAAAAGAAAGAAAGAAAGAAAGAAAAAAAAAAAAACATCTTATTTTAGGACTATTAAGAGTGTTTTTTCCCCCCACTGTGAGATTATTGTTTTTATGACAACTGTCCCCTCAAATTCTAACCATTGGAATGTGAAAAATATCATTCTCATTATTATTTTACATCTCATTATTGTTTTAATGTAAATAGATATATTAACAGAAAACATATTTATACAACATTTGTTGTATGGCTACTGTAATTGATGCAGATTTAAATAAAATAAACTGTATTAAGTAATAAAGTAAAAATATATAGTAATACAGTAATTAAAATTATATGGAAGCTTGTTTCTGCCACAAGATAAAAAAAAAAAACATTTAAAAAGGTAATTGTGACTCACAATTTGTACTATTTTTCTTGTGATTCTGAGCTTACATCTCACATTTCTGTTTTTCTGTTTCTGCCACAGAATAAAAAATAAAAGAGGTAATTGCACAATTTCGAGTTTATATCTCACAATTTTGACGTTTTCTCAGAATTGCGAGTTTTAAATTGACAATTGCAAGTTAACATATTTTTCTGACTTAATTCTGACTTTTTATCTTGTAGTGTGAGAAAAAAAGTCTGAAAAAGTCACATTTACCTTTAAAAAATTTTTTTTTTATTCCATGGCGGAAACAAGCTTCCATAAAATATATATCGAAAATAAAGGGAATTATAAAAATAATAATAAAATAAAATAAAATAAACACTCAAAAGTAAAACATCACATTATGCTAATGAGAATTTTGAAGGAAATGGACCTCACTTTCTTTTATGTAAAATATGATTTCTTTTTATTCAGGGTGAAATATAGCATGTTTCTGTGTAATTCACCTAAGTACTGTAGAGACTATAATAAATTCTATGCTCTCCGCCCAGTACAAGCATAAATTAGCGTAGGGCAGAGGGCACTTGCAGGCTTACTGACTGGACTGTAAACGTGGTCATGCTACTTATATGGAGACTGCGCCAGTAATATGGCGAATTATACGATAAATTCACTCCAGATGTGTCAATCATCCCCAGCCCTCAACCTGACAGTATGCACAGCAGCATCTGCAGTAGCTTTCCAGTGATCAACTCTCCCTCTGTCTGTCTTTTTCACAGTCACACAAATACGGCGGATAGTCCACAATGTTTGCGTTTTTTCAAGAGATTGCTTCCATACCTGCATTGCAAACACTCAGTGACTGCGTTTCCTTCCACTCAAGCGGAAATAAAGGCCTTATTAGCAAATAGTGTTTATTTAACCCCTTAATAGATGCACTCTGGTGGAAGCTAGGTGGAGGCCCTTCTCAAAACAAAACCTTGGGTTCTCTGCAGCTGACGCTTTGATTAATGTGAACTAACACTGCAATTACTAGTGTTGCTTTTGAAGATCTGAAATGCACTACATTTGCTAGAATCACAAGATACTGTTGTTTACTGTAACTCAAAAAAAAAGTATCTACGATGTATCTAAAATATATCTAAAAAAAATATTCTACATATAAATTATCTAAGCTAATTTGAAAGCTAATGTTAAGGCAGTTACACTACAAGCAACATGGCAAAAGTGGTGTGAATTATGAAAGTTTTCAAGAATTTAATTTAAATAATTAGTAACACTTTAAGGACCACTTTTCACTATTAAATGTCTCATAGTAGTGCCAGTGCTTTAATATTCTTTTAGTCATAAAATGTGTTTACCTGCAACACAGAGTTATCTGCTTCACATTCAGGTGTTGAACTCAATAAACACCTTCTTCATTACTGGCAAACAAGGTTTAATATCAATTGTAAGTAAATATGAACCCCATCCAGCATGCTTTTTATTATTTTCATTATCCTAAAGTATCCTAATGTCTTAACAGAGTGAGAAACCGATTCAGTGTGAGAGTGAGCTGTTCAAAAAACTGTGAACTGAATCACTAAAAAGAACAGATTCACAAGAATGATTCACTCAAATTGAACAAAAATAGCTCAAAACTGAGTTGACAATCCGACTTGTTCAGGTTATGTCGAAAAGATTGCATTTACGAGTTGAATGTATACTTACACCACCATAAAGTCACAATTTCAAGTGAGATTTTGATAATATCCATAGAAGCACTGATTACACGAGTAATATTAACATCGATTGATCTTCATTATGTTGTTAGCGTTTAAAAGCTTCCTGTCTTGTCAGTAAGTGAAAGAGAGAAAAGCGAAATTCTATTAACACGTCAATTATTTTCAGATAAAAATCACTTGAACGTTATAAATTGTAGTTAGGCTTTCCGAAATCGTAAGTAGGAACTTATGAATGCATCATGTTTATTGTCAGGGAAAATGTAATCAATAAAACAGCTTTGAAGAGGAAAAGCTACATGAAAAACTAAGCCGTAATGTACAGATTGTATAAGCATCCTGCCATATAAAGTAGCTTTACCAACATGACAAATAATAAGAAAAACTAATTATGATACTTTGCTGTTTTAGCAGAGCAACTCGGAGGAAACAAATTCCACTCATTATGCTGAAGTCAAATTTGCTTTATGGAAGTGCTTCTAACAAGTCTTTTAGTCATTAGAACCAACACAATGAGGAAATAGTTTTTACAGGAAAATAAATTCCCTCGATACGCTTTTAAGGATCAGAGAAGGCAGTGTTTCCATCAAGTTACATTACGAGACAAAAATGACAGCGTAAATGAAATCAAGCAAACTGGTAGCACTTTTACAGATGGTGCACGGCCTCTGTGTTCGCTGAGGTGTGCATGTCAAATTACTATGCAAAGTTTGGTGATCAGCAAAAATAGCGGTTCTGTTGATCGAGTCGTGGTGGTTTGACCAAATGTAGGCGAGAGCAGTTGTAGCTGTCCTGTCCATTTAGAGGCCTAAACGTGTATGAAAAAAGACGTCACAATGGGGAAAAGGAAGTTTGCTTAGCTGCTCCTTTGGAGCCAGGTGCAAAAGTTGGCCAGACTCTCTCTCGTATGCGATCGTTTTAAGTCAGTTTTCATCACCTAACATCTTTATCAAACCCATGGGCTTAGTTTGTGTTTTCTTTTTCTCCTCCTTCTTGGGGGGCCGGCTCTGTAAATTACAGCGAGTGATGGAGAGCAGTCCCTCGTGCCTTTGCACATGATTAATGCATTTAAATGTTCACGTAAAACATGCACCACTAAGAGTCTTTTTGATTACAAGTAGTTGGGTTGTAAAATGCCTCTGCAGACTTTGCTCTTTTCGACTGTGACTTTTTTTGCCTCTTAGATTTTCCATTTGTTTTTTCATTCTTTCTTATGCTACATTTGCCTGTAAAGTTACATGGTTTTACTGAGTGGAAAGGATTGCGCAGAGATTTATTTGACCCGCAGGAGATGGTGCGCTGTATGGACTGCTTGGAAGAGCTGTATTCTATCTCTTCAAACTAATAGCAATAGGCGCTTTATTGAGTTTAATTCCTTTTTGTTGGCAGCAAATTTATTGACGGTAATATTGAAATGCAATTCACATGGGAGGACTAAAGCAATAAGAGAATCATTTGGAGCAATCTCAAGAAACGCTCAGACTAAGAAAAAAAAAATCAGTCTAGCACTCAAATGTATGCCATTGAATGCAGATATTAGCTAAACAGTAAACTGACCTGATTTCTTAAATGTAGGGTTATTTTGATTTCGGCATCAATTTCCAATATTATCTATGAAATAATTCAAATAGGAACAGTTGGTCTATTGTATTTTGACTATGCATATAGTACTGTGATGAACTAGGGTATGAAAATTAAATTTAGTCATCAACACAGATTCACCATTCTGAGTAACTCATGGCAAGTTTGTGTCCTTAATCTAAAGCTCGTCGACTGATAACGACATCAATGTGTGGCCTAAAACGGTCACTACGCCGAATGCTATGCAACTCAACATTATTAAAGGAATAGTTTCAAAAATGAAAATTTGCTGAAAATGTACTCACCCTCAGGCCATCCAAGATGTAGATGAGTTTGGAGAACAGATTTGGAGAAATGTAGTATTCCATCACTTGCTCACCGATGGATCCTCTGCAGTGAATGGGTGCCGTCAGAATGAGAATCCAAACAGCTGATAAAAGCATCACAATAATCCACACCCCTCCAGTCCATCAATTAACATCTTGTGAAGCGAAATGCTGCATGTTTGTAAGTAACAAATCCATCATTAAGATGTTTTAACTTCAAATCCCTGCTTTCCGCAAAAATACGGGACCTCCATAATATTGCTTTCTCCAGTGAAAAAGTCATCGCATCTGAATCAGGAGGTAAATACGCACAAATCAAGCACAGTTGACAAGCCAAAACAGTTCTAAACAAATATGTGGGTGGATTTTGATGTGAGAGGACAACTAGGGATGGACTTTTTCACTAGAGGAAACGTTATTATTGATTATGGACTAAAGTGGTTTAAAGTTAAAATGCCAAATTATTGGGTGAACTATTCCTTTACTATCATTCATCGATCAGTCATTAAATGCATCATCTAAACTATTGCATGGATCTATTGCAATAAAATAAAGAAAAACCAAAGATGGCCAGTGATATAAAATAAAGATTAAATTGAAATTGCATTGTATGCATCTTTTTTTTTTTAACAAATGTGTAATATCCAGTATATGAGGTATGACATTTTGAAGGAACACCACACTTCAGAGTGCAGCTTCAGCCAGAGAGAGGCGACCAAAAACAGGGACCGTTCAAGACAAACTTCTCTCATTACTATTTCTATCGCATTTCATTAGCTCAAAGCGGCATGAGGATCTACGCTGGGCTTGTTTGTGCCTGTGGCAGTCTGGGTGGTCGTCTAGGCTGCCAAAGATGCCCACTGAATGTTTAGATTTGGAGATTTATTTTATTTGTATTCAGGATGAATATGCAAAATGGAAAGTGCGATCCTCTTTAGCACATCCTGCTAACAGCAGGTCGTTCATCCGTCCAGACTGTGGTTGGTCTGCTGAGACACTGGCTGGCATACACAGATGACCAAGGTGCGTTGGCACACCCCACCTACTCTCAATTTAGTGGGCAAACATTTATTCACCAATCCAAGTGTATAATCACCCTTTCTGAGCGCAGCATAAAAATATGCCAATAGTGTTTAATGTTTTTTTTTTTTTTTTTTTTTTAAATATGGTACATTGATTTTT
>NW_015632990.1:51275-75435 GCF_001515625.1 Sinocyclocheilus rhinocerous
TACACTGCTTTAAATGACTTTTACTTGTTTATTTTCCACTACACTTCATTTATGTCAACTATTAAATGTGAACTACACCTGTGATTATTCTGAGCACCTGTGTGAACTTTTAATTGCAAAATTGGCTCAGGTTAGAAGTGAAAAAAGCATAGTTTTATTGAGGCCAGTATAAATACTAGAGCTGATTATATTTATATCCAGTGGTATTTACATGATATTCCAAAGTGTTTTTACAAATATGATGGGATTACCTTGTTACATGCCCAAAATGACACTTTTTTGTAAGTGTAAATAGCCAATTACTGTAAACATGGCATCAGTTGTTTTATAATTCTTACAATTTTTCTTCTTTAAAAACTCCCAGCAATTCACATTGTCTGTTTCATGCTACTTCAGGCTCACTGAATAGAGATTTGACCTGCTGTCAGGTTAAAAAAAAAAAAAACTACTCTCCACACTCGCTTTGTATTCAGTCTGCCTGGGCTGCTACTCAAGTCATCTGGTACGTATTACTTGCACACATGCTCCAGACAGCACCGGCTGACATTCAGGGTTAAACAAATCCAGCCAGTACACAGGCAATAGATCAGTCCAACACCAGTGCTCTCACACTGGCTACTGTGTACATCCACTCTGCCTGTTTTTCTACAGCTGCAACAGACTGAACAGCATGTTCTAGCACAGATTTTGTTTTGTTACTGTCATACTAGCAGATTCTTCCAAGAGAACATAAAGTACATTAATTGCAAGGACAGTCTCTAAACCCTGAGGCTAAGGAGTGAGTTCACTTTACAGTTGTGCCAGTTTTATGAACAATGTTTCAGCACAAAAACATCTTATTCACTAACCAGTCACAACCAGTCTCATTATCTAATTTAAATATTCCTATGCAGCTGTAAATCAGTAGCTTACACAAAAATAAACATCGTGTAAGATCTCTACCTGGGACAGTTAGCATGGTCCAGTTACTCCTTCTGGCTCCAGAATTTTGCAAGTAGCTGCGCATTTGTGAAATAAACATTTTTGCAAGCAAGATATAAATAACAAATATTTAATTATATTACACTTTAAACATTAACGATCAAGATAATTAATTAGTTTGAGTAGGGAAAACTTAAATTAAGCAAATAAATTCAAAGAAATGAACTTTAATGAGTATTTAGAACTTTGTTTTTCTTTTGAGTTCACAAAACTGACACATTTTAAGAAATCTGATTGTTTAATTGTTTTGAGTTTAATTAATTTATTTATTTTAATTTGGATTAACTTAAATTTAACTGAAACTGGGCTGGGATTTCTATTTCCCAGCATGCTTTGCCATGGCACTCTTGGTTTGAGAACAGTATGTCAAATGTTTTACAGTATATTCCCTTTACTCATTCAGTAATGGCTATGCTAATCAAAGCATTGTGTTACCCATTAGCATTTACTGAATTAACTAGTTATTGGTAGTTAAGTTTCAATACTAAAAATATTTCAGTTAAATGCATGAGTTAACTTACTCAAATATTTAAAGTTAAGTGCAATTAACATGTATGAGTACAAAATAAAAATCTGCCAGTTCTGCAACATTTTTGATGTAACCGATTACCTTACATTTTTTGAGTTATGCCAACATATTCAGGTTTACAGTGTATAGGGTTAATGTTTTGCCATTGTCTGAGACAAAAGCAAAAGCCCAAAATTGTAATGCATTTCACAAAACTTAAATTTTTATGGACCAAGCTAAACACACTGTTGCCATTACCTGCCATTCCCCTGATCCAATTCCTGTTTCATTTCAAGTTTGTCAAAATTAAGATGAATTGCAATTCATATGACTGCAATAAGTGAATTGTCAAATCAATTTCAATTCATTTAATTTCTACATTCTTCAATTAAATTCCTGTTTTTTTCTCAATTACCTCATTTATGTCTCAAACAACCTTACAGCACATCACAGATTTCTAATCACATACTCTCTTTCTCTCTATAAATTAAATACAAATGAAATTTCTATTTATCTATAAAATCTTCAAACATCTATTTTTTAAAGCTTTGTTACAAGGCACAACATGTTAAAATAAAATTTTACAGTTCATATAAATGTCATGTTTATCGACAAAATTGTTGCATATTTTCCATTTCTTGACACTTATTGCAGTTATATTCATATTTTTTAATTTCAATTGATTTTATTGCCACTTTCCTAAATTAAAAATCAAAACCAAATTTTTCAACCTCAATTACCTTATTTATGGCTCAAACAAGCTGGCAGCAGATTGCAGATTTCTAATCGCATACTCTAGGAGGTCCTGCACCAGCTGATGACCTGCCACTGAGATGAATGGGAACGCTAACAGATAGCTCAGGTATCACAGACCTCCTTGGACTGAACCTATAATCATATAATGGGTTAGCGGTCTAAATCACATATCAGGATCTCAGATTATAAGTCTACAACCGCATCTTTAAAAAACAGTTATTAATGATGTGTCATTCACTGAATAGAAAATGGCTGAGAAATCAAAGACAGAAATGTGATGTTCTAGCAGATGTCATATGTTAAATGCTGATTTATCAGCTTATGAAACGGGTCTTAAACAAGTAATGGCTAGCTCTTTCACTCATGAATACAGGACTCAAGCATGTACAGAAAGCTTGAAATCCTTATAGTATTTACCCTCTGTCCGATTTCTCACTTCATCACACGTCAATTGGAACTGACAGCATAATTATCAGATCATCCAGAATTGATTTTCATCCATGTGGGCCAGTTCCAAGAAAAGAGGGAGGGTGAAAAGGAATAAATAAAGGGGTGGAAGAAGAAAAAAGGCATCCCCTTTGGAGAGCTGGCGATGGTTCAGTCGTCTTGTCAGCGAGACACGTATGGTTACAGGGAGGCAGCAGTTTGGAGATTGCGTTCCGGGTGTTCCCTTGATGTACCCTGACAGGAACCAGATTCAGAGCCGTGCGGCAGCGTCTGAGCTCTTTGCTTTTTATTTGTCTGGCTCCTTCGGGTTTTTCCTGGCCCTGTAGAGCCGGTTCAGAGAGTCTAAGGCCATTTATGCAGCTTGCTAGCTTTAGTGGGAATAACAAATACAGGGAGAAAAAGTCTTAACTTTCTGTAACAGAGGAGGAGACCACAATCATGCTATTGTTCACAATTTAGAAATAAAAATGAGGAGGTCAATTTTGGTGTGTTTTTCAGATGGTTGTCAGCCTAAACAGATATCAACATATGCTACAAAACAGCATTTATATGTGGCATGCATTTCTTAGTATGAGAAAAACAATCGAAATATTCAAGAAAATGTTAACCGGAGCATTTATGCAATACATTTATGCATTTATACAAAATCAAAAGCAGGAGTTTTAAGTTCATGATGACTTAAGTATCCATTAAACTTATTGGCTAATTCTTGATATTCAATGAATTATGTTGCGTTAAATGATGTTCCCACTTCAAAAAATCATGTTAAAATTGTCTCCAAGTAACTTGCATCTGATCCCAGTTTTTCCTATTGATCTACGATTAGACTAAGAAACAATGTTGTGTAATATACAATTTATTAATTTACAGTCTTTGACAACTGAAAAAGTAGTTGGCAACCTACTAATAAAAAGTAGATTAAAAGTACATTAACAGTATTTCAATTCGAGGTGGGCAGCAGAATGTAACTAAATATGATATTTTATTAAAAAATTTTAATAAAATTAAAAAAAGACAAAAAATGCTACAACAGATTAGTGAATCATTATTTTGAACCAGCTCATTTAAGTTAAAAGTCTGAACAAGCAATTCACTAAAATGAATCCGATTTCCTAATGCTTCATATTTCAATTGGGGGTGGCCAGTAGAATTAATATTAATAAACATTAAAAGTATTTTTAAAAACAGGATAAATATTATAATATTTGTGTATCACTGAAAAAAAAACTAAAATGCTACAGTACATTGAACAAATGAGCAAATCATTCTTGATACTGTAAAAAAGTAAGCATCCGAACAAACTACTCATTTAAATGAATCAGACTTCCTAATGCTTCATATTTAAATTGGGGGGTGGGCCACATAATGTAACTTAATATTATGTTTTATTAAATTATTTTTTATAATTACTATACAAGTTCGTTAAAATGAAACACCCAAAAAAACGATTCATTACAATGAGTCAGATTTCCTAATGAGAGGGGATGTTTTAGAAGCATGTTTTCAATTACAAGGAACATTTTTGTGATGATACACTCCAGGAAAAGCAGAAGGAAAAAGTAGCTCACAACTGTTTTTTTTTTTTTGATAAAAGCTGACAGTTATGCTACTGAACAACCAATGTTAGCAGTCACTAATTTTGGCATAGTCCACCCAAAAAGGAAAATTCTGTCATTATTTACTCACCATCATATTTTTCAAAAACTGAATGACTTTCTTTTTATCTGTGGAACTCAAAAGAATATATTATGAAAGTCAATTGACATTAATTTCATGGACATACAGAACATCCCCTGAAGTTTGTTTGGGCGCTTCATTTAAATGAACTGCTTCACTGATTTATTCAGCATGATTTAATGCCTGCATACTTTGGGCTTTATCTTAAAGGCCGGGACACACCAAGCCGACTTCAAAGAACTAGCGGCGACGAAAGCCGACGGTGTTGTAGCCTCGCGTCGGACCAAAAGGCTGCGCTCGAACACACCGCACAGACTAGCCGACGGCAAACTAACACGTGCGTTCTGCGCATGTGTGAGAGGAATTAACCGTCTATATCAGCAGATATCAATAGTATATATTCGTCATTCAAAAGGAGAAACCGAAACAAAGATATACGAGATAAACGCAGATATACGAAACGTAAACAAAGCATTGCTTGCTTGCCATTTTGAATATCAGTAACATTGATAACTTTAATCATTTTAAGCGGCTCATGTTGTTATGAAAACATTTGCGTATTAGAATGATTGGGAAAGATCACGTAACATTTAAACAGCCTTCTGTCTGTACCGCCTTCATTTACGTGCTTGTTTTTATCACTTTCGCTTTAATTCTCGGGCACTGACTCGTTCTAAACTGAACATCCAATCAGAGTTCTCACTCGTGCCGATGGCCCCGACGCCGATTCAACATGTTGAATCAGACAAACTGCCGCCGACATGAGCCCGACGAGAGCCGACGAGTGGAACACACCAAACAAACTAGCCCGACCGTCGGCTTGGTGTCCCCCGATGTTGGCCAACGGTCGACCGTTGGCTTGGTGTGTCCCGGCCTTTAGACAACAGTCTGCTTCAAGTCATTAAGATAATATGATATTAGGGCTGTGCAAAAAATCAAATGCGATTTTCATGCGTCACTGACAAGCTACACAAAATCGCGTTCATAATCGTCAATGAATCGCCTGCGAATTTGAATGTGATTTTGCGTAGCTTGTCAGTGAACTACAGCTCTGTGTAGTAAATGCCGCTCCATCTGAAAGCACGTGCTGGAGATTTACTACTAATCACAGAAGCGGCTTTACTGACGAGATGGCTTCAAATTTTCACATTTAGTTCAGTGTTACTTGCCATTTCTTTGTAATTATTTGCGAAAACGATATTGAGGGATTGAATAGGATTGAAAACCACTGCCCTAACCATACCAGCCACCTGTCCCTTATCTTAAAGGAGACATATTATACCCCTTTTTACAATATGTAATATGAGTCTCTGGTGTCCCCAGAATGTGTCTGTGGAGTTTCAGCTCAAAATACTCCACAGAGATCATATTTTATATCATTTTGAAAATGCCTATTTTGAGTGGAAGCAGAAATGCGCTGTTTTTCGGGCCTGGCTCTTTAAATGCAAATGAGCTGCTGCTCCCCGCCCCCTTTTCCAGAATAGAGCTGGGCCTTTACAGCTTGTATCTGCTAAAAACATCTGTTTTGGTTCTGATTATCATGTTTATCGTACTGAAATCATGCGTTTTAAACCCTATTAGTTTAAACTTCTGATATACGGTTTTCTGAGCGCACATATCCAAAGCACATGGACAGAAAGCGGCCACCATACAGCATGTGAGTACTAGACTAAGTTCTCATTCACACACAAGTTTACGTTAAAAACACACGAGTTACAAAAACAGTCCGAAATCAGACTCGCTTGTTTTCTCAGACGCTTGCAGAAAAAGGCTTACCAAAACAAAGTTACTGGGTTAATCTTTTTCATGTTTCCTTGGTTGGAAGATGCATGGTGGACCTGATTATAGCACTTAAAACCTGGAAAAGTCAGATTTTTATGATATGTCACCTTTAACAGTCAGGTCATCTCATTACATCACTGACTCTGAACTCTTCTGTGGAGAGCCATGGTTTGGCTCTCTCAGCGCCGTTCTGTTAATCTGTTTAGCACAAAGATGGTCCAGGCCAAAAGTAATTAGACTACATAGCAACACAAACTGACGGCTTTCACTTAAGAGTCCGTTCTAACCACCTCCACTCTGTGCTGCATTACGCGGTGCGGAACGGGGCCCGTCCTGTGCCAAATCTGTCCAGTTTCACACCATTCTCAGACAGTTTTCCACCTCAAATGCCGAAGGAAAAAACAACCCTGGTCGTGGGTGGTTTACCGGGGTCAGTCCACCGACAGAGTGCGCATTTAATGAGAACGCAGCCACTTAATTCTGAACCATTCGTCAGATTTACTCATTTACATGAGGACAGCTATCATTTTGTGCAAACGCTGACATTGATAAATGAGGCGTTTCAGTTAATAAGCAATACAAACAAATGAGAGGTCTTGAGAGAGAAGATGGTCCTCATTTAACTCGTTTTTTGTCTTACTGGGGTCCATAAAGATTGCTTCCATATGATTGCCGCATTAATTCAAGCAGAATCGGGTCAGGACTCGTGATTTAAAAGCTGTTCCTTTGTGTGTCTTTACTGCGATTTGGTTTTTATTAGGTGGAAAAACAAACCTTGTAGTTTGAAACTACCAAAACATGGAGAATTCCATCCGCATGTTAAAATTTAGTTTGATATATATCCAATAGGTTTGTGATTTTATCTGTGTTACAGTGCAGTGGACCCAAAATATATGGTCCTCATTTAACTCCTGTTTGTTGTCTTACTGGGGTTCATAAAGATTGCTTCCATATGATTGCTGCATTAATTCAAGCAGAATCGTGTCGGACTCGTGATTTAAAAGATTTGGTTTTTATTAGGTGGAAAAACAAACCTTGTAGTTTGAAACTACCAAAACATGGAGAATTCCATCCGCATGTTAAAATTTAGTTTGATATATATCCAATAGGTTTGTGATTTTATCTGTGTTACAGTGCAGTGGACCCAAAATATTTTCAGATCAGACTTACTAAATATATATGTATGTGTGTGTTACCATAAAATATTCCCCATAAATTAGTGTCAATTTGCACCCACTTTTTATTTTCAGAGTGTGCTAAAATATTTTTAAATCAAATTAGCGATGCCATAAATGACCATCTGATTGCCAGCAGGGATCCGTGCCGTTTGGAGACGGAAAATTTAGATGTGCAATGAAAAATTATAAATTATTGAACAGAGACCAAAACATATCAGCACTCTGACTGAGCCTTTTTCCCCCCGCCTGAGTAAAAATATTAGCACAAAAAGTCCTTATTAAGGGTGGTGATGTTATTTTAACTAGTTTGAATCACCTTTGGTCTCTGTGAGTCCCTGAGAGCGTATAAGTTCTCTCAAGCAACAGAAGCAGCGCATGAAAAGTTTTCTCCACTGGTTTAACGCAACACTAGCAGAGAACAAGCACTCCCGTCTTCTCTACTTGAGCGCCGTGAAGCTGTGTGAGACAGAAATTACACTTTCTTCAGAGGAGACTGCAGATCACCATGTGTCTCCTGAAAACCACCTGTACACAAATTGTGATAAACAGTTAGTCTAAAATAATTAAGATTGTTTGTCCAAATTAAATTAGGTGTAAAAGTCATTTCTTTTAACCACGGTTTATTCCCAATGGCATCAGTATTTGATTGTTGGAAAGCTGCTTTGAAAATTTATCTTGCCAAGTTACAAGGTACAACACTACAAACTACTAACTAACAGACACTAACTAGCAGTGGGCAATATCTTTTAATATAATGCAATATATAATCAGAGCTGTGTTTTTCTTCAGTAAATAACAATGAGGGATTTGTTTCAATGTATGAATCAACTGACCAATTAGGGAGACAGAGCATTACATTTGAGAAGAATGTACACTTAATGCAACTAACCAAATGAACTGATTCCCTAGAATGATTATTTAGGGTGACCATACGTGCCCTTTTTCCCGAACACATCCTGGCCAGGATTTCTATATTGCCTAAAATATCCAGGTTTTGGCTTTGTTTGCACTGTGCAGACTAATTGTTGTATGACAGAGCTGCAGCGAGCAGACGGCTCCTTTCGAACTGCTCTCGCGGTACTTTGATGTCATACACCGATCGGTATGCGCATCGCCGCTTCAAGTCGAACACATCTAATATGTATGCGTATTTCCATCGCTTTGACCATTCTCTGTAGATCCCACCTTCTCACCTTCTCTCCTCTGTATGCTATTGGTCAAACTACTTTTCGATCATTACCTTCAGTAAGTATGAAAACAGGAAAACAAAGCCAGCAGTGCACCACTCAGTCAGTACACACTCATCATGCTGCTGAGGAGAGCATTCAGTGTGAGAATGATCACATAAAACCATTACTTAGCATGTTGACCAGATTAGCATGCTGAGCCACGTTATTATACTAACATATTTTACAGTTACTCTGAATGCTGAAGAGTCACATTGCATAGAATGGCAACTGATTAGCATGTTAACAAATTACCACGCTAAGCTAACTAGCATAAGTCAGCAAACAACTTTGGAGAGGTATTTCTCGGGAGCTGTAGGAAATATCAAAAATCTGTTCAGTCATTACTATGCGGCTCGGTCCAAAGATCGTCTGATCAGATTTTGAAGAGAATTGGACACAATTCGTAGGAGTAGTGAAAAAAGAAGTTTTTCATTTACTTCAAAATGGCGGAAAAACTAAATGTTGGAAAATGAAAAATGAGATATCAGAAGCAAAAATCTTTATATCTCTGGAACTAGGTGGCGCTGCCATTAAACTTCTCAATTACCTTCAGTACATGATGTCAATGATCCCTACCAATTTTTTTCAAATTGTTCAAAATATATTGCAATTTATGAAAAATTTCAAAATGGCAGACAGGCAATTCATCTGATCCTGGCAAAATTGGTATCCTTGGATTCAGCATGGCCCAAGGAATCCAACAATCATGATTTTCTGACTAACTTTTCAAAAGTTATAAGCAAAAAAGTACATTTTTGGTATCTCATGACCTGTAGGTGGTGCTGTTCCCAACTTTGGCATGGACCCCCAGATCATGGTGCTGATTAAGTTTACGAAGTTTCAATTGATCAAAGTTTGGCCGAGATACAGCCTCTGAACCAATTTTGGTCAACATGGTTAAGTTCGCAACACCATAACTTTTGAACAAAGATGAATACCAAAATTCAGTCATTTCTGTGTGGCTCGGTCCGAAGATCATCTAAACCAATTTTTGTAAGAATTGGACAAATTTTAAAGGAGTAGCAAAAAAAATAGAATAGAGACTAGACTATTTTGTAGCGTCTGGACCAGTCAGACACACCATTTTTCATTTGATTTAACAAATCAATTATTCATTAGATTAACAAACGTTCACAGACCCCTCACCCAATAAACATACTGGGTGCCAAGTTGTCTGTGAACAAGGCACAGGACCCTGGTTACCATGGCAACCCTGACACCAGATACATTTACGACCGCTACAATTTACACTTTTAAAACCCAATTTGTCAAACCACAGGTCATTTAAAGTGAACTGAAAGGCAAAAACTAAAACACTTACAGAACCTAAAATATAATTATATACAAATATATATAAAATATAAAAACATACATTTTGATGTATTCATAAAAATTTTAACCTAATGTTGATTTAAAAAAGCTCACAGACCTGTTATGCGTCGAATACCCCTGTATTCAACAATAAAAGTACATAAGGTGTGAACTTTTATCACTTACAGTAATGATTTCCATATGAAATCAATCACATCTGGTTTTCAAGTTGACCTTTATGTACACATGAAGGCTTTAAAACTTAAAAAAAAATACATTTTGCATTTTGCATAGCCAAAATTTTTCATTTTTCGTCTCGTTTTAAAGCACTAATCTTTAAAGGGGTCATATGATGTTGCTAAAAAGAACATTATTTTGTGTATTTGGTGTAATGAAATGTGTTTATGCGGTTTAAGGTTAAAAAAACACATTATTTTCCACATACTGTACATTATTGTATCTCCTCTATGCCCCGCCTTTCTGAAACGAGTCGATTTTTACAACGCTCATTGGTCTGAAAAGCGAGGTGTGCTCTGATTGGCCAGCTATCTAGTGCGTTGTGATTGGCCGAATACTTCAAGCGTGTGACGGCAATGTTACGCCTTTACCATACTGTGATGCCCTGTCAGGCCGGAGCGACGAGACAAAAACATGAAATTATTAAAAAAACCATTATAAACGAGGCATTTGTTGCAACCAGTGGGGACATAATTACAATACGCATAATATGACCCCTTTAAATCTTCATAAAAGTTATGGTTTGACATATTCACACTGCATTATCATGAAATGATCCATTCACTGATTTCCTGTTCAGCTAGAATAGTTGTTTTATGTTGTCATTTACTTAACACTTATAACTTATAACTTATAACACTAAACTCTTGTACATTTTTGAATTGAAAAGAATAAAATGCACTGGCATTTCGAGCCCTCTGACGTTGAAATCGCAGAACTGGGTTTTGTTGCAGAACTTTACTAATTATCCCATGCCGAAACAAAAACAATACTTTCTGTGCGAGTTAGATTTCGCTGCGCAGTCATGCCCCTAAATGATGGCGGCATACATAATGAACTCAGCCAGGCCAAGGTAATTTTGGATGCCACTTTCAATCAGCGGCATAACCACAAAACGTTACAGTGATGCAGAGTGATGCTTTTGGAAATAACATCCTTCGCTGTAAAATTATTATCAATATACGCATTGGGAAAATGGGAACAGGTGGGAAAAACAACAAATACAAAAATGAAACCTCAAAGAGCAGATGACAGCTGGGACGTTTCATCTCAAACCACAGCAGAATGGATGATGGCAGCTGGATTACGGTGGCGCTTGGAGGATTGCAGGCCGCCCTTGTAATGCCCAGGAGCCTTTGAGTCTGTGCGTGGCTTTGCCCCCTTGGTAATAGGTAAGATACTGCATGCAACCTCACAGCAAATGTCTGCAACATGCTGCTAAAATTAACTCCCTGAAACCAGATGAAATTCCCAACAGAATAAACCTTCTTGACTCTATTATTCAAAGGTCTTCCAAGTACATTGGCTGAAAGAAAAGCAGCAGAAGGGTAACCTAAGAAGTTAATTGACTTTTGTCTGGCATGCACATAGGACATTGTGTTTCGGGCTCAAACAAGTGGCCCAAAACTGCATGTGAAATCTGAAAGTGACACATTTGGCATCGCCTTAATCTGTCAGTATACAGTCAAATACAGTCAATACATGAATGGTTTAATTCAGAACTTTTTACAACAGTGTCTCTAGGATGTTTGGGTTGGTGCTTGTAAGCTGATGCCAACAGTACTGTAAATCAGCACATAAAATATCCCCAAATTCTGAGGAATTAAAATTCATTTTGCGGGTAACAAATTGAAGAAACTATGATAATGAACTCCTAACCCTACAACGGGGCCCAAAATTCTGATAATGATGTTTCAAACAAAATGACATGACTGGTTTTCCTCAACTTTGAATATAACATATTCAATCATTTTATTTAATGTATCTGTGTAAAAAACTATCATGTTATCTTTAAAAGAATTCTATAAAATTTAGAGTGCTGTAACTGGTGATTATGTGAAGTTTTATGTCGGAAATATCTGACAAACTCCTAAGCCTACAGTGGTTTGGAAGTGCGCTGGGTTTCATTGTGGGGTATGGCACAATATAAGCATACATTCTTATCATTTCTTGGCATAAGTAACTTGCAATTATCATTAAAGACCAGCAATAAATATTTTCTTTTTTATTCCATAATGTCAATATACACACATACAGATATGCCCCTCGGCAGCTGTGCTGTCTGATTACTTGATTAAACTTGTTTCTTTTTTGAAGATTATTCAGTGAACACATCTTTATAGCTTTGCTGATTGATTGCTAATTAAGGTTTGTATACACACAGATCAATTAGAACACAGTTTAGAGATGCTTCAGTAGCTCTAGGATTTTCTTTGTTTTAAATTCAATAATTTTAATAAAATATATTTTTTATTTGCACAGTCCCCTATCAATGCAAAGTCATAAATTATATGGTTTTATGCTGATATTGACCATCTTTTGTTTAACTTGTTTCTAAAATTTTGGAAGGCACTGCAAGTATAAGCTATACAAGTGATGTTTACATTAATACTAATTTATAAAAGCAAAGGGAGATGTTTCAGTTAATTTATTTTGAAAGCCTCATTCATGTCAAAATCTCAGTTCAATAAGATTTTTAAAGCTTATTTTAAAATTCATACCTCAACTGAGTGTGATGCCAGCTCTTTCAAAGAACATTGGGTCTGCTTTCTGAAAATGAAATAAATCTTTAGAGTTATAAGTAACACCAGACCAGGAATTTCCTTAAAAGCAGGAACTGGAAGTTTGAGTGGGAGTTTTAACAGAGTTTGCAGGCTTTATCCAGGTGGAAACACACACACGCACTCATACACACTCAGCTGGGCCTCACATGTTCATGGACGCCTTCCAACGGTTGTGTCGGTAAGGACTTCCTCTCTGCTTACCTGTGCACTTTTGGCAGCCGTAAGGGTCATGGAGACCCTGAGGGAGAGCTGATCTTCTGTCTGACCTGCTCAGGCCAGACACGGGAGTTCCTTTCACCCACATCAAAGCAGCCATTTGTCTTATGTAATAAATAGTGGTCTAATTCTAAAGGAACACCCATAAAAAGAGCTGGACGTTTTGTTTTAAATTATGACTGAATCAAGAAAAGCAAGTGCAGGGCAGCGTTATGTCCTCAGGCAGAAAAACCTTAAATGAATCATGTGGGGAAATGAAGAAGAAGAAAAAAAAATTGTATGAGAGAGAGAGAGAGAGAGAGAGAGAGAGAGAGGGAGGAATGTCTTGCTGAATAAAGTATTTATTTTTTGTAAAAAAAAAAAATCTTACTGAGCCCAGATTTTTAAACAGTAGTGTTGCACTATGTCCATGTTTGGGTGAAATTCAGGAGGTGTCATAAAATCTCTCTGTACATAAATGATCAGTTGACTCATTGACCCTTTGCTGGGAAGAGCAATTAAAGGCCAGAGACAACAATCTAAGACATGAAACTACCTAAAATAAATAAATGTAGGCTACTTCCCTCTGATTTGTAAAAAGCAAAATACACATTTATATAAGTGTCCAGTTGTAATTCTATGGTTCATGGTGTGCTGCAGCATATTGGTTAAGGTCAAAGCTAATAATCAGACGGTTGCTCGTGCAAAGAAGGCGCGTTACCAATCTGTCTGTAATAAGTGTAGGGTGCAATGAATTTACATGGAGACCCTGAGGGAGAGCAATATATATAAAACATAACATAAAATACATATATATTTTTATTTTATATAAATAAAATTATATTTTTGGTTTAGTTTAATTTGAAGTACTTAAATACCTAAAACTAAAAACGTAATTAAAACTTTATAGACATATTAAAACTATAAAAATGACACAACACAGCAAAATTACTAAAACTAAGTCAAATTAAAAATGAATAGAGAAAATACCAAAATTAAATCTAATTCAAAATATTAACAAAAACTACAATAGCATAATCACTTATACTAAAATAACACTGATGACAGCTTAAATGTGACATCCTCAAAGAAACATGAACAAAACTATGCAAAGCAAAGAGTATACAACCCAGACTACAGTATAGATTCACTTGCAATGAGAATAAAGACAACACTCTATAGTTACAGAGCCACAAAATCATTAATTAGAACCACTATTTCGTCTATTTTTTCCATATTTCACCTCTCAAGGTGTTTCCTGCTTTTCTAGTCGAGGTTCTCCTCTGTGGTCTTGCCTGCTCTCCAGATACTCGTTATAAATAGGAGCGCATTAAGTTTCTCTGGGTGGGGATAAATGACTAAAAATGAGGCACATCCCTCTCTCTCTCTCTCTCTCTCTCACCACGTGTGGCCTTGTGAGGCAAGGAGAGCAGCTCTGGCCCCTGTGATCTCCGGCAGAACCTGGATGAGCTCTCTCTGTCAGGAGCAGAACCTCCCCACCCTCCTGCGGCCCATCAATCACTGCTGCAGGCGCTCTCAGATCTCCCCGCAAAACCCTTCATTTACTCACTGGCTCTGTATGCCGCATCACATGGGAACATTTAGGAGGGGGAAAAAAAGGAAAGAAGTCCCTTTGTCCCTGTATTTTTGAGGAAGGGGGGCTGGATTTTCACTGATGCAATATAGTGGATAATCATCTATTATTAAGGATCTAACCCACAGATATTTTAACAGATTTATAGCGCTCTGCCTTTGCTGTAAATCTCAAAGATTATGCAATTGATGAGGAACCCCCCCATCTCCTCCTGAGAAATTTAGGACTTTCTATCAGTCTAATTTGTTCTAAGTAGGATTGCTGAAGTTAATGTGCATTATTCTTTGAGATGAATAGTTTAACATTTAATGCATGAATGGACTTTTATCTTACTATTACTTATATATTTATGTCAACAAGTTAAAAATGTTATTAATAGCTTACATAACTTCAAAAATTCCTGAAATGAAATTGCAATTAATTTTAGTTTTAGTATTGGTCACTTTAACCTCATATTCATAATCACCTCCTCATATTCTTGAGCTGATTTTCTGCAGGCATTCTGAGAAGCACTGGATGGTGAACAGTGTCTCTATATGGCCGGTGGTTGACATAGAAGAGCTGAAAAACAAGATGACTTGGTGACATCAGCCAGAAACGAAAGGCAGAGACATAAATCATCACAATATCTAATTTATTACATTTATTTGGTTGTTAAATAAATAAATAACTTGCTTGTTGTGATTGTTTGTTACAGACCATATATAAAAAATAAATATCATAAAATAAAATAAAAATACAATAAAAACTGAGTATATAAAAAAATTTAAAATACAAAAAAAAAATGAAATCCAGTTGAATTAATGATTTATTTAATTAATTAATTAAAATTGTAAATATATAAAAGAACACTAGATTACTGTGTTCATTAGGTTTCTTACCAAATATAAATAAATAAATGTATAAATCTGTTAATTACTTAATTTTTTAATTATTTAAGTATATAAAAGAACACTAGCTCACTCATTTTATTTATTTGATTACCTACCAAATAAAAAAATAAATAAAGACCATAAAATAAAAAACTATTTAAAAGTATTTAAAAAATAAAAACAATAAAAATAAAATAAACACTAAATAAACTTAATTTATTCACTAAAAAATGTTAAGTTACTTACCAAATTAAAATATTAATAAAATGCATAAAATAAATACTTTAAATAAATAAAGCAAGCATTGAACTGTTTTGCATACTAAATTCTGTAATTGGTAATAAGTGTGTGACTAAATAATGATTTGTCAAATGCATCTGCCTAGAGAAGTGTCAAAAAAAAATACACGCGGCATTAAAGAAAAACGGCCAATGGGACTCACATTTGGCAGCAATCTATGATTGAAAAGCAAGATAACTGTTATTTAGACATGCGAGTGAAGGGAAAACGCTTAGTCAACGAAATCATCTAAACAGCAAATAGCAGGAGAGAGACGCAGAGCGCTGAACCTGAGTGGGTGCTGCATGGCGTCTATTCTGAGCTGGCCAATGTTGACCTCATAACCCACTTACCAAACTAAAGACCCTGTTTACTGGAAACATGTCTCACAGCAGACAATAAAACTCCATTATGCCCACAGGACCTCCTCTGACCTACAGATCCCACGCATCTGACAGAGATCCAGGGGTCAGAGCCTCCAAACACACTGGTCCACTGATGCCATGGAAAGAGTGATGTGCTGGAGAATCATCACTGCAGATGCATACTGTATCATGTGATCAAGCCTTTATCAAACACGTGGCTCATGTCAGAGAGCGATCACAAGTGACTATGATTACGGCATCACATCTCTATGTTTACACTCGTATTAGGGGTGCCATCAATGAGCTCTTTGAGCATGTTTGGTGAGCAATCCATAGTACATAATAGTAATTATATGGTCATCAGCATGGGTTAACTCTTTAACTCTTGGGGGGGCAAGAAAAAATTGCTCAAAAATTTCTTTCTAAAAAAGTCTTTACGGAGATAAGTATCAAAACAATGTCAATACAATGCATCAAAGCAGTCGATACAGCACAGTCAAGAATAACTTAAAGAGGTTGCCAACTTTTACTAATCACTTAAAAGCCATCACTCGTCTTAGTTCATCGCGATCTCACAAAATTCCATTATAATCAATGAAGCTCTCTAAACTGCACAATGAATTACATCGCATCTGCACTTCGTTTGTTATGAGAGGATTCATGAGTGTGCAAAACTGCACTTAATAAAAACTTTGGCGTTTTCAGTGGTGAGTGAATTTTGACCAACTAAAATACTTCTGATTGGCCACTGCGTTCAAGAAATCAACAGATATGTCTGTGATTGGCTACATTGCTGAACGCTGCAAAAGCGCGTTGTAAATAGTAACTTTTGATGCTGTCCAGAGCACAAACACAAATACACACTGAATAGTTTGCCAGATCTTCAATTGAGGGTACTTTGGCTTTCATTTGAGGGTATATGATGGTGAGTAAATGATAACAGAATTTTCATTTTTGGGTGAACTATTCCTTTAAGCAAGTATAAGCAAAATCTAATGAACTTCATCAACTTTTGTGAGTGTGGTTTTTAAAAGCACATTTCATTTATCAGTATGAATTACCCATAAATTGGTTAATACACACAACATATTTCACATATTGTTTATTTAATTTATATATTTATATCTAAATTACGGACAGTAAATATACATTTTCATATAAATATATTTTTCATTTAATTTTAAGCTAAATTAAAACCTGTATTTATTTTAACAGTATTGAACTTAGTTTGGAAGTAAAAATGTGACTAATTAATGCTGCAAGCAGCGTTGAAAGGCTTTAGGAAAAAAGTGAACGGTGGGTAATATGCATTTAAAGTGGTAAATATAGGAGGAATATGTCAAAGTCATTTATATGTGCCAAACTTCCTGCTGCCAGCTGGTGGCGCCATGACTAGGCCAGGACTCTTAACAAACATGTGAAGTTTGGTGCACATTGAACATGGTATGTTTGAGTTAGTGTAAAACATGACATATCCTGTTGCCAACAGGTGGCGCTATGATTATAACTGAATATTGGTATTCAGATGTCTTCAGGCCAGGACTCTTATCAAACAAAAAATTTAGGGCAGATTGGACATTGCATTTTTTAAGCTAAGAATACAACATGACATTTCTTGTTGCCAACAGGTGGCGCTATAAATTATAAGAGATTATTGGCATATAGATGTTTTCAAGACAAGACTCTTACCAAACATGTGAAGTTTGGGGCAGATCGGACTTTGCATTTTTAAGTTAGTGTAAAACAAGTAATTTCCTGTTACCAGAGGGCAGATTGGACATTGCATTTTCAGTTAGAGTAAAACATGGCATTTCCTGTTGCCAACAGGTGGCGCTATAATTATAACTGAATATTGGCCTTTAGATGTGTTCAGGCCAGGACTCTTAAACGTGTGAAGTTGGGGGCAGATCGGACATTGTATGGCTGAGTTACAACAATTTCCTGTTGCCAGTAGGTGGCGCTATGCCTATAACTGAATATGGGCATGGACTCTAGCTCACTAATTATGTTTATTGGTTCCTTACCAAATAAAAATAAATAAACAAACATTAAATAAAAACTATAAAACTGACAAAAAAGAAGCAAATTAGTACATCCCTCTTCAAATTCAAATTAACACTCACGAGTTTAACAAATGCCATTACTTCATTTCTGAATATTAAATAAATGTTTCAGATTCTGCTCGTTCGTCTTTTTATGAGGCCTGCTCCCCGGTGTACTTCCTAGACCTCAGAACCTTGTGGTGATGGGGGGTTAAAGTCCCTGCCCACATCAAAAAGATCCCGACCCTTCCTGACCCCACAAGATGGAGGACAGCCGCCTGCCGACTACGCCCCCTCTGCTCGGGATGTAATGACGGAGCCATCAAACAGCATTTATAATCCTGAAGCAGGACGTTTTTAAAGTGGTCAGCTCCAGGAGCACTGGAATTGTTGAGCTTAATTTGCGGTCGCTGCATTTTCTTGTAAAAGGAGCCACGTCCTGGCAGAGTCTAATTCTGCCCCTTTTTCTAGTGCATTTGGAAATGCAGAAGACATTTTATATCGTATAACCATTTCATGCTAATTTGGGATGAGGAAGAGTCATTTATATGGTTTTGAAATGGAAATGTCGGTGTATTAATATGACAAAATGGCCTAATCATGCTTTTTTTGTACCTGGAAAATGAAAACGATAGCTACTGCTGAAATTTCCACTGCTTCACCGACTCCAACCTGCAATTAGAAATAAACTCAAATAATGATAATTGTAATCATAATTTTGTCTTTAGTATTATCATTCCTATTATTATCATCATAGCATAGCCTGTTGTGATGTCCTTTATCGTCTATAGTTCTTCCCCTAGTGACCAACATTGGTAGCACAAGTCACAATATTTGTTTATGTTTGCTCTTGTGGAACGTTGAGAATGCAGAAAAACTAACAAAGGAAACCATTAAAATTATGCAAAACAATATTTATGGCATTTATTTTACAATAAAAAGAAAAATGTGGAAAATACGTTACTGTTCAAAAGTTTGGGCTCGGTAAGTTTAAAAAAATTGTTTTTATATATTATGCTTACCAAGGCAGTGTTGCACTTTACTATCATTGACATACTAAAATAGTTTTTGTTAATATTTTGAATTCGGTTTTATTTTTATATTTTCCATTTTCGCTTAAATTTAGTTAACATTTTGCTGTGTGTTTTTTATAAATGTAATTAATTGTGCTGCTTAATATTTTTGCGGCAACCATGATACAATTTTTCAGGATTCTTTGAAGAACACAAAGTTCAAAAGAACAGCATTTATTTGAAATAGAAATATTTTATAACACTATAAATGTCTTTACTGTCAATTTTGATCAATTTAATGAACTCTTGCTGAATAAAAGCATTAATTTCTTTAAATCTTTGAACAGTAGTGATGGAATAAGATGCATACACTTATTTTTCACCCTTCTTTTGAGAACCTCATAGATGCAGGAGAAAGCAGCATTTCAACTTGTTTTCTCAAAAGTTATGTGCATACATTTATGTAAATTATATGCATTTTTTAAGTCTCAACCTTTGTTCTGACTTCCTTTGGGTGAGTTCAAGCTTTAATTACTGAGGTCAGACCCCTCCCAATAATTACAACCCAATTCAAAACTGAAAAATGACATCATGCCTTCTCGATTCCTTTGAAACTCACTGCTCTTTTCTCCTTAATAATGCACTTTGATTTCTAACTGAACAAACTTCAGTCACAGATGCCTTCGAGAAGAACAGAGCACCAAACAGCAGCAGTGCCAGGACAGACGGCCTTTGGGGTGACGTGGGACAGTCCAAATTAGAGCACTGTCTGTACAAGAAGGAAACGATTCAATACACTGTGCTATTACTTCCTGTTTAACATCCTCGTATTATAAACGAATAAAGGCAGGCTGGCCGGGATCTAAAAACTGTCCTTTTTATTTATGTGTCTTGCCCTGGAAGTCGTTGGAAGCTGACGGGCTGCCAGAATCCCCATAGATATTTGCCTTGTGTGCACCGGAGGTTGTTATCAACATGGCTGTGATAAAGGATAAATGATGTCTTAAGAGGCTCACCCTCCGAAAACTCCACATATGTGTACCAAGCTTAAAAATACAAGCCTTTGAATACAACCCCCTTACATATTGAGGGCTTCATAAATCACACACACACACACACACTCTTACACCAGTGCACTCTTGGCACGTCATCAGACGGCCCTCTGGTGACTACTCCTACCTGTCATTCTAGAGAAGCCACTAGTTAATTAATGTATAGCAATCGAATTCCTCACCCTCAGAACGAACACACAGTCTCTGTATCTCGACTTCCCCGGGATTATTTTTCTTGGTCCTTGTTATGCTAAGCCGCAGCGCGCTTTGGATATTTATGGATCTGTAAAAATGCACAAGGACGAATTAAAACTCAACTGCTGGGACAGCCCTTAAGTAAACAGGAGTGTTTATTCATACGATCTGGGGTTTGATGTGTTTTCGCTGGATGACAGATGAATTTATCAGCTTCACTTTTGTCACATAGCTCCATCATGCTCTGTAAGGCTTTTCAGGGGAAGTTTGAAACCCCGCCGTACCAATGTGACTATATTATTTAACTCTGGCAAACATACGTATATATAATGTCCCGTTCTAGTGTAGATATTCAAGGTCATGTCGTATACACATTTACAGGTTCTCTATACAACGTATGCATTGTTATGCGCTATTTAAAATTAGGGATGTGAATCATACGAATCAAACTTAACGATTCTAGATCTGATTTAATTAAATGTTCCATTAACAGCTATTTTAGTTATTTTGAGTTTTGTATGTGTGTGTGTGTAAATATATATATATATATATATATATATATATATAGCCATCTCTATATATATATATATATATATATATAAAGCAGTAAATAAATTAGGTAACATTTGCCATTCATTTTTTTTATATACTACGGACAAAACTTATAATGTGTGTCTTTAAACTGATCATAACACCAATTTAAGTCTCACAAGCATAAAGTATAAGTACAAGCATAAGTACTGCATAAAAGACTATAAGCTCTATTTGTTTGATTCACTATACAGAACCGGCTCAAAAGAGTCATTTGTCCGAGAATTGAACCACATTGATCCTGCTGAATGGTTTTGATTCACTAAAATGAGCCGGTTCATAAGACTCATTCATTTGGAAATTGAATTACAATGGTTGTGCTGTATGTTTTTGATTCGCTAATAAGAATGGGCCAATAACGATTTGTTTGAAGATCCGACAACACTGCTTGTGCTGCTTATTTTGCACTATACATTCAAATTTTTAATCTGGAGAATCACGATATAAAATATAAACCAATAAAAATTATCCATTTAGATGATGTTATAGTTATTCAACCCATGTGTCTTAAAATAGAATATTTATGCCATAAGGCCCTTTCACACATGCACAATGCTTTGAACTCTAAGGTGTTCAGAGTTTTAATGATTTAACTTCGCTGCTGACCTTTCAAGCCAATGACTACCATACAATTTGCATGTCCATCTTTATAATGAGAAGTCCAACGTTGCCCCTAAATTAGTATTTTTTACATATGACATAGCCTCTGTAATGAGGTCTTTTTTAAAAAAAAGCATTTATAAACTTTATAAAAAGATCATCGTTTGCAGTCATCTGATTTGTTTAGTATGCTTTCTCAACTTCAGTTTAACAAAAAGATCCAACTTTGCCTGGCACGAATCTTGTGAAAGGGTCTTTACAAGCTTACAGAAATCAGATGGCATGGGAGGTTGAATTTTCTCTCTTTTGTTTTAAACCAGGTGTAGATTAGATCTATTTTGCTGTGTTGGAACGAGAAAGCAGAGCTTCCAGTGTGTCCATAATGCAATAGTAAAAACAAACAGCTGTGGCGAGTGTTTATAGACAGAGCTAAATTAAACCCAGGTACTGCTCTGTACACCCAACTGCCCTAATCCTGTTAAGACCTGTCAATCAAAACCAAAAAAATCTATGGAGCAAAAAAAAAAGTTTGTGTTCTTCTCAACTCCTGAATCTGCATTTCTTGAATTTGGACTGGCAACAGAGCACTTGAGTGCTTTAAAATGTTATCAGTCAGTCATCATGATGTATGAAAAAATTCGGGGTAGACCTCAAATGCCATGAGCGTGTGTGTTTTTTCATGTCTCACATCATTTTCGTATCATTGTCAGTTTGGAACGGATTGTGCACTATAATCATGCTAAATGATGTGAACGTGCCAATGCTGACATGCTATTTACATTTTATGTCAATTATTGTGTTAAAGCACTATAAGACTCTAACACAGATTGTGAAAGCTTATTACATTTACAGGAATGTTAATGATTGATTTACAGATCATAAAGTCTCCATTGAAGCTTAGACGAACTGTTACAAATTAAGTGTTTTTATTAAAAATCAAACTAATAACATGAACTGTATTAATCAAATTTCATGAATAGACACTATAAGTCTCTATATATATGTGTGTGTGTGTGTGTACACGCAAAAAAGCGAAATATAAAAATATATTCAAATTATACTGTTATATATATTTATATGTACATATACACAAAATTATTAATAACAATTATTTAAAAAAAAACGAATTTTATATCAAATGCTGCGTGTGTGTCAAAGTTTATTAGTCAACTCACTTGGGAAGAAGTCATTTTTTTATAAGCATCTTTTATTACATTTATGAGGATGTCATGGTGTTCTAAGACAGAAAATATTAGCCCTCCACTCCCGTTGAACATCTGCACTGATTAATGTGTCATCTCCTAACTAGTTTTTAATTTTCTTAGGGTTCAGATTTGCAAACAAGGTCTTCTCCCAACGAGTCAGCAGCACGGCGAGAGCCTTCACTCAGTAACAACACGCGAGTTCGCAGCATCAACTGGGAATGATGGCCTCTCGTCAGCTAACACCCATGCCGGCGCCACAAGAACACGCCAAACCCTCCTGGAAAAAAACTTCACTGCTCTCTGGAGGGTCCTCGCTCGACTGTTCACTCTTTTCCTGTCTATCTTGGGCTGGGATGAAGTCTATGTTTTTAGGAAAATTCCTCTGGCGTGACCCCGTAGGCCCAGCGTCTTCCCTGCGATCATTAGAAGCAGACCCCCGTCTTGTGTTTGTCCTATGCAAACAGCTCAGCTTCCACTTCATCCATCTAGTTTAGCCTGCCCTGAAACTCCATGCAGCTCCTAAATGACGTATTTTTTCTATTTTTCCGACACAGTCGCATGGGCTTTCCTCCCTGTGGTCTCGGACCTGTCTGCTGTACCTCCTTTAACTCCCACTGACTGTTGCCACTGCATCAAATATTTATCAAGGAGTTTCAAACATATCCGTAAATCAGCGGTGCGTGTCCGTGTGCCCTAGGGCCGCTCAAACGCGCAGACATCCTTCCTTGTCACATAATTCATCTCCAATACTATTGAAACAGCAGGAAGAGTGAAGAAAGGACATTTAAAAGAGGAAATGTTGAGTAGGACAGGTATGTTTGTGCAATGTCGCCATCTCTTGGTGATTTATGGTGAAAGCGTTATGTTGCAGGTCTACTGAAGTTCTTGAACCAAAGGACTAAAAAAACTCACAGATGGTAAAAGTGTAAAAAAAAAAATTCTTGGTTAAATAAAAAGTGGCATAACTGACTAGTGAATTCACCTCTAATCTGAATCATTTCTGTGATAGACGACAGCATGATAGCTTGGACAGCATCACGTTCTCACCATTCTGCTCACATTTAGATGTTCCCAGAGGCCATGTTAGGAGGTAATGAAGATGACGGCAGTCAAATGAACTGGTCACCAGAGGGCCAGGCAGCTGAAATTTCATTCTTGATGAAAAGATGGCATAGAGTGTTGATGCCAGCTGATTCAGAATGCAATATTCCATTCACTGAGCCGTCACATCAGAAAGTCTCTCGAGCACAAATCTGTTCTATAACCAAAAAATGGGTGAAAGAAAAGTGCAATGACAAATTCATATGCACAAAAAACATTATAATTATAATACATAATACTGTATATTAGAACAATATAATTTAGCTTTTAAATATTAATAATAATTATAACATTAATAACAATAACATTAATTGTATCTAAAGGAATTCTAAAAATAATTTACATTAACTATATATATATATATATATATATATAAAATATATATA
>NW_015632990.1:77784-82482 GCF_001515625.1 Sinocyclocheilus rhinocerous
TATATATAAAATCTAATTCAAAATATTAACAAAACTGTAATATCATCTCAGTGATACTAAAATAACAATGCCTGAGACCAGCTAAACCAGCTCCCACCAGCAAGCCATCTGAGGTTTAATTTTAAGTTAATGTTGTTGTTGTTTTTTTCATTCAGCAGGAAATGCATCAGTATCTACCAAACATCAGTACAAAATGTACATGTACACTTTATGTACAAATACTAATAACAACATAATGTATATAAGATGATACTGTAGGACGAAATATGTTTTGCCGTAACTGTTTGACTTCAGATCTTAAACATTCCTTGTAAATGCATAAAACATGGTAGATCAGTGCAAGAGAGAGCCGAGAAACGTGCAACATTTGGATTTCATAACTCATTTACCTTTCACACCTCAGTAGAAGAGAGGGACTGGCAGCCTCAGCGCTCTTGTTATTGGCGACACAAGAGAGCTCTACCATCTCTCAGCTGCGGCCGATTTGGTTGCCTTGGAAGAACAGTGGCTAGAGAAAAAAAATGAAAAGGAGAGGATTGGGTGTCTTAAATCAGTTCCACTCTCTTGTAAATTACAACCCTGCATTTTAAATTTCCTCTCCACATACAATGTTATTCATTGGCGTCCAAGCCAAACATGGGCCGGCAGCCTTTGCTGCGCGCGAGAACAAACCGTCCTCTTTTACGCTGTCAAAAGCATGATGAAATGCACACATTTCTCATATCAAGCTGAAAAGTTTAGAGCCTGTAGATCAACACTAAAACAAAAGGGGCTGTTGGAAATGAAAGGGACTGCGGGGGTGTGACTGACGGGGTCCTGCCTCGGAATCAACCTTATTCCTGCAAGAAAAAAAAACTGTGAGAAGTTATTAAAATTTCACACATGGAGTTTCAGAGGGGTCTTGTAGGTATATTGCATGCATGGACTTACCTATTTCATGCCAATGATGCAGCAATTAGAGGCCAGTGCATTCATAATGTGCCTGAAGATATTGTCTTGGCAGTACAAACCACAAGATCAAACGCTGGGAAAAGCTGTCAAGATATTGTGTTTTATATCGCAGGCTTTATCTTAATTCCATCTGAAAACCATAGACCTTTCAATCATATAATCATTTAAAGCATTAGAGGAGATTGCTTTCATTATTGTTTTTTTTTCCATAAATGGTTGCTATTTTCACATTTTATGGATTACATACACTGAAAAACAAACGTGGTGTAGGATTCATTGTAAAACTATATTCATTTAGAAATTGCTAGTTTCACAAATAATTACAAAGAAACAGTAAGTAACTGAGATAAGGGTAACATTTTTGAAGTAGATCTATTAATCTTTGTTGTATTTACAACCTACAGCCAAGTGTACATTTTTCATATATTTACACTGGAAGCCAATATGCTGATATGTCACTGCCATCTTTTTTTAATTAATAAATGCAAATCAGATAGATACTTAGAGTCACTTGTCTGTCCTCCCTTGGTTTTGTATAAATGCAACACCTCAGCAAACCTTTGCATCACACCAAGTTTGATCCAGCAGAAGTGCAAATGAGATTTGAGAGCTACAGCAGAAAAAAAAGAAGAAGCATAATACAGGAGTGAAACAACATGAGAGTTAATGATTCCTTTCAACAGTAAAAGGCCACAGTAGTAGTAACAGTAGAGGCCACGTGAACAATGACACGTTAGCCCAAAGTTGTGACAGCATCTACAAGCATTTATATACGAGTATATGAGGTGAAATCGTAGTTGATGGAGACACTCTTTGTGCAATTTAGGCTTCTTTCTAGTAAAAAATTACAAAAAAATTAAATTAAAAATTAAATTTTTTTTACAAAAAAGTGTAATTCTGATAGGATATAGCAGGTCCACAGTGAGTTAGCAATATAGATTTAAATGTTCTCATCCTAAATGAGAAGTTCCATTCTAATTTTTTTCTTTTGGATCACAGGGAAGCAGTTTGACCTGGAAAAATCTACTTCTGCAGCAGCAAATGGCAGCAGCTCAGTCCTGACAATCAGCAATCACCATTTGAACTTTATCCACACTTTCCTGCAACTGTGAATCCATTTAAATACATATGCCTCCTCTGCACATCTGTGTAAACAGTACATTTGCAGCTTAGATCCGTTTCTATGCTACACAACAACTACAGATGTACAGTATGATTTATGTTATAAATTCATGGCAGCAGTATTCAATCAACAGTATTTAAATAAAAAAAAAACAATTATGATTATAATACCATTTCAATACATAGTTTACAATAATTTATTAAAATAACAACAATAACATACTAATAACAATGATATATAATCTTTCAATTTAGTATATTATAAACATTCTAAAATTGTTCCAGGTGAAACCTTTTAAAAAATGTCCATTATATATGTTTTTAAATAAAAACATCTAATTTCATTTTATATCAAGTGTAATTTTATTTAAACATGGACATTCTATTAATTCCTACATAAATCACAAACCAGTTTGTCTAACTCCCTGATTGAGATAATATATAAAGTTTATATAATTATTAGGATAGATGTGGTTTAGAAATGGTAAAATGTGTTTGGAAAAAATACATGATTAGAATATTGCCTAATAATTACGCATGTGTCACGATTTGCTGCTGGAAGGAACGATGGAGATGTGGATAACATAAACGGTATTTAACGAGAGAATCACAGGGGTAAATCCACAACAGGAACGGGTAAACACACGTAATCCAACAAGTAAACCCGACAAAGACAGGGGCGTGACATTACTCCCCCCTCCCGGAAGGTGCGTCCCGCGCCGTAACAACAACAGAAGGAGGGATGGGTGGGAACTTGGGAGGAGGCTCAGGAGGAGGGCGGACACCCGGGAGGGGGTCGGCAGACAGAGACCAGGGAGGTGATGAAGGAGAGGAGCTAGGGAGGAGACAGGAGGGACTTGGAGCAGGTGGTGCCAGGTGGGACCCAGGCCACAGTCGAAATGTCAACCCACGGTGGAGCCGACGGAGGGAGGAGCCATGGTGGAGGAAGGGCTGACGACTCCAGGGGGCCAACCAATGGCGGCGGAGCAGGTGGCGGAGGAGCCCGAGGCAGAGTCGGAGAGCCGATGGGCCAGGGACGAAGAGGATCTGGAGGGCCAAGGTGGAACTAAAGGTATATACTGTATACATATATGTATGTACACTACTGTTTGGGGTCAGTATTTTTATATGTTCTTTGAAAGTCTATTTTGAATGTTTTTAAGACTCTTATACTCATCATATCTGCATTTATTTGGACAATAATACAGTAAAAACAGTAATATTGTGAAATAATATTCCAATTTCAAATAACTGTTACATATACATTAAAATTACTAGATCACATGGCAGATAATTTAGTATTAAGGGGTACTGAGGCGCTGTGGCCATGTGTATGAGTATATCTGTATTTGGGAGTATGAGGCTGGGGGTGACCATCACTGAAACTCACTGTTCAGAAGGAAACCCAGACATTTAACAAACACATTTTATGCTTGGAGGCCCACCATTGTCATTTTCACTTGGGACCGGCTCTCGTCAGAAGAAACCTCAATGCTTTGGATGTCTCAGGCGAGGCGGGAGAGCTTAAATGTCCTGTACGGTGTGTTTACACATTATTATGTTTTGGTTTGATTTCACGCCAAGCCCAGTCTAAACCTGTGAATGAGAGGCGTAATAGTTCTGCTCATTTCATCCAATCGTGAAAAAAACGTGCACTCTACAGTATGGAGACCAGATGTTTTCACTTGGGCATGTGTTTTGTTTTCGCTCTCACAATGTAGCGCCACTGCGCTGGCATGCCGCTCTGGCAGCTCCAGAACGTTTGAGCAGCCCGAACTGCTGTTTCAATCCAACACGCTAATCATATCAATGGATCCGGAATATGCCAAAACATCCCTGTAAGAGCAATAAACTGCAACACATTAAATGACCCACTACCACGTCACGTATTTCAAACAGATTTTTTTTGTGAATCAGAACATTTTACATATGAAAATATTGTGTATGTCAATTACACTGACATTAATTTCAGTACTATTCTCAGATATGTGACCTCTTAAGTAAACCAACCTTACTGTAAAAGAATTAGCCGTTCATGCATATCACAGTGCGGTATGTAATTCCAGGCCTTTTGATTATGTCTTGGCTACTTCGCAAGCATCACAGTTTAGTCAGGTATGCACCACTGGACTCATAAATAATCTTGCCTTCCTCAGAAGAATGACAAGTGACGCCAGACAGACGCGTTCACTATAGCAGCCGAGTGAAAGAAACCCTTAATTATCCATTGGCTCATGGGTCAAATGAAGTCTCAATGATTTGGAATGACAACAGAGGAATAAAAGTTTCCTCCAACCACTTCCGTCCTCCCATCGATAACCAGCCGACCTCAAGCTCTTGATGGCTTCTCCAGAAGGATACAAAGTCCATTCAACTGTGGTTGCTGTTTTAAATAAAGTGACAACTTTTTATGAGCTCTGAAACCTCAGAAACTTTTAGTGTCATGCCAAAACTGATCCTAGCTGATCTCTTTCATGGGGCCTCTTATAAAAAAGGGATGCCTAAATGGAAATAATTCCCTTGATTGCTGCCATCATAGACAACGGATGCTTGAGAGTAATGTTTTTTTTTTTAGCTGACTTAACAGTCTACGCTAATCTGGAATATATATATATATATATATAT
>NW_015632990.1:82781-106029 GCF_001515625.1 Sinocyclocheilus rhinocerous
AGCTCAGTCCAGAGGTGTCTGGGAGGTCGACGGGACGATAGTAATTTGTCCCAATCCAGAACAGTGAGTTCAGTGCAGCATCGTCGAACGCTGTTAAAACGGCGAGCTGGCTGAACTCAACCACATACTCCAATAGGGAAAGGTCTTTGCGGGCGAGGGAGGTGAACTTTGCAGCGAGGGAATCCATGGGGAATGCGGGGAAAAACAGAAAACAAACACTGTAGGAAACACGGAAAACAAACGAAGGGGAAAACGCAAATAAAGTTACTTTTGAAGGTCAGGTCTTCTGTCACGATTCGCTGCTGGGAAGAACGTTGGAGACGTGGATAACATAAATGGTATTTAACAAGAGAATCACAGGGGTAAATCCACAACAGGAGCAGGGGTAAACATGTAATCCAACAAGTAGACCCGACAAAGACAGAATGCAAAGGCTGGGACTTAAATACATGGGGTAATTAGAACTAAACAACAAGACACACCTGAATCAAATGAACCATCAACGAGAGGGAGAAACTGGGTCACGGAGCACATGTGGAGGGAAAACACAACAAAGACAGTCCAGACACACCTGAAATCCATGAACAATCAACATGAGGGAGAAACTGGGTCAAGGAGCACATGGGGAGGGAAAACACAACAAAGACAGTCCAGGGGATGTGACAGCATGCTCTGTTTACATATATTTGTGGGAAAAAAAAATATATATATATAATTACATTATATGTATAAATACATATATAGTTTAGAATTATTTATTTTTATTATATTTTCACATGTGTTAATTGTCATATTTTTACATGAAAACAAAATGCTACATTTTTAAAAAACATTCCCCTGGAGTCTCCACTATGATTTCTAGATGTTGATTTTGGGATTCCAATTGGATGCCAAGTCCCGAAGCCAGAATTTGTTGAAAGCATGTTTAGAAATTGGGTGTAGGTTTACATATTTTCTCCGTTTTCTGTCACACTCGATGTTCAACTCCACTGGATGTCATTCAGAATGGAGCGGAGAGAAGGAGAGAATCTCTGTTTGGTTTGTAAGTGTGTCAGGATTCAAAGGCAAACAGGAAATGCAATTACAGCTCATTTGGTCTCACGACTAGGCCAATTTCACAGCTATTTCTGCGAGACACCATCTGGTAAGTAGTTCTAATGACGACTTTCTTCTCTCTTGCACAGTGTAAAGCACCCTTTTGTGGTTTCATTCCATTAGAATTCAATACCCCTAATATTCTACAAGCTGTTTATACTGTACACTCTCAGTGTGGACTGTGGACACATACGAGGACCTGGAACAAACCAAGGCCTGTGTTTGTGGAACACCACCATTAATGAACAGCCAACAAGGATTCAGTTACTATTTGACATTTTTGGGGCCAAAGGTTTCCTATTAGTACAGGCTGGAGCTAAAATATACATTATTTTCATAACCTGGGTGGCAAATTAAAGATTATGTGTATCTGGTTAAACATATATCATAAATTCAACATGTTCGAGGGTCATTGCAGTGAAACACACAAGATCTGAACACACAAAATTTAAAATCAAGTCATGAAATTTAAATAATGTAATCCTACTAAATTTATGTTTAGGATTACAGCATTTAAACATTATATTTAATCCTTTTATACTTAACTGACAATAAACATATCCTATAGTTCTTTTTTTCACTATGGAAGCCTGTTTCTGCCACTGAATGATGGTAATTGTGAATGTTTTGTGAGATATAAACTTGCGATTGTGAGAAAAAAAGTTTATATCATGCAATTCTGTGAAAAAAAGTCAGAATTGTGAGAATTGAAGTCGCAATTACCTTTTTTATTTTTATTCAGTGTCGGAAAACAAGCTTCCATTCTAATTAAATGAATATCTCACCTCAACTTTCTTTCTTTCATGGGACACAGATTAAAATACCTTGCTCTTTTCACACAACAAAAGGACTAAAAAGTAGAGCATATATATATATATACTGTATATATATATAGGTATTAGGGCTGTCAAATCAATTAATCACATCCAAAATAAAAGTTTGCTTACATAATATACAAGTGTGTACTGTATATATTTATATGTATATATAAATGCACATATGTATACACATATATTTATGTATGATTTATATTATATATAAATATAAATATATAGGCCTACAACATATATTTCTTATATATGTGTGTATTTATATATACATATAAATATATACAGTACACACACATATATTATGTAAACATAACGTTTTATTTTGGTTACAATTAATCACGATTAGCCTAATCGATTTGACAGTCCTAACAGTATATATATTTTTATTTCTAATATATTCTAGCTTGACAGCCCAGGTCACAATATGTTTTTATTGTATATACACATGAGCAGAGATTGTTATTTTAAAACATCTTATTTTGTGTTCCACAGAAGGAAAGAAAGTCAAATGGGATTGATGAAAGGTTGAAAGGATGACAGAATTTTGGGGTAAATTATTCCTTATCAAATTTTAAATCGTCTATGACATGAAGCATGATATGGCTGGAAATATATACATTAAACAAACTAAGTATATTTGAAAAATAAGACCCCGTCAGCTTGTGATTTAAAATTTTCCTCCAGCTTTAAACTTCTTAGCAGTCATGATTGTCCCTGGCAAGAGCTTATAAACACCATATCATCTGTAATCTAATTGCTGAAACACCCACAATTAGTGGGGTAAGTTGTATTACATAGTCGTGGAGACTGTGTTTTCGGTCATCCAAGCCCTTTGCTACCTGTGCCAAGACACTGAGCCCATTTGCTGGACCACCCAAACGCCATGGAGGAAAAACCAACAAGGGTTTGAGCCACAGACTTAGCATAATCTCAGCCTCCTCTTAAAAAACTTTGACAAAGGACTGATCCCCCTTCATTAACTCACAGGCATATGCTGATTGAAGGTTTCAGTTTTCCATGACTGGACAGTTTTGCAATAGAGTTCGTAAGTGAAGCAGGCTGCCCAGAGCTGCCACTTCAGTCTATGAATCAGTAGTAGCCTTTGGTGTACACTTCAAACATGAAAACAGTAATTAAAACTAAAAGTAACTAAAACTGCTGTGCCAAAGAATGACGTTTTCACCATTCATCTTACAAAGAATTATTATTATTATTTTTATTCTGAGATGACCAGTCAGAATGACCAATTGTTGTATTCATGCATTGACCCATTACCCTGAGGCTCAAGTCTCTCTGCTTTATCTGAGATGCAGTATACCAGACTGTCATATGTAGCCTTGAAAAAAATTGAATAGAGTGAGTTTATATGATCCAAATTCTGGACTCTTTCACCATCTCATCATTGTGCAATACTGCTCCCTCTTGGAGACTTTAATAGTTTATTTGAGAAAACAAAAGAAAGAAAAGAAAGGAAAGAAAGAAAGAAAGAAAAAAAAAATCAAGTTAAATATATTAAATTCAACTTAGCTCTTTCACCATCTCAGCATTGTGCAATACTGCTCCCTCTTGGAGACTTTAAAAGTTCATTTGAGAAAACAACAGAAAGAAAAGAAAAGAAAGAAAGAAAGAAAGAAAAAAAAAATCAAGTTAAATATATTAAATTCAACTTAGAAAACTAATTGATTTCTATATTAATAATATAATAAAATATTTTTTAATAATATAACTTTTAATTATATTTTTATTGTGCTTAATTTCCAATCAAGCTGTAATTGTCAAATTAAAAAATTGAAATCAATCAATCAATCATACAAAAATATCAAAAATAGATATCTATTAAAATATAAATATAAAAAAAATTACCACAAAAATATTTTAAATACAAAATGTAATTTCCCTAATGTCCTGCAGTGTGACATGACATTTTCACTCAATATATTTTTTACTTTTAAACATATATAAACATAAATATTTGTACTTTTACAAACTCATTAAGAACTCATTAATACTTAATGGAATATTTGCACTTTTAAACAATTATTTGTCACACCACTTGACCATATAAAATGACCTGGCAATCAAAAAAAATGGTGAAATTGATGATGGCTAGCTGCAGGATCTAAGATTTATCCTTTAATTTTTTCATATAAATTCTTAAAAAATATATAAAAATAAATAAATAATAAATAAATTCAATTCAAGGCCTGAATTCAAGGCCACATGAAAGTTAACTAATACAAATTTAAAGGGATACTTCACCCAAAAATGAAAATTACGCCATGATTTACTCACCCTCAAGCCATTCTAGGTCTATATGACTAAAACAATCAAAGTTATATTAAAAAATGTCCTGGCTCTTCCAAGCTTTATAATGGCACTGAATGGTGGTCGAGATTTTGAAGCCCAAAAAAGTGCATCCATCCATCATAAAAAGTGCTCCACACGGCTACGGGGTGTTAATAAAGGCCTTCTGAAGTGAATCGATGCGTTTGTGTAAGAAAAAGATCCATATTTAAAACTTTATAAACCGTAATCTCTAGGTTCTGCTAACTGTCGTACGCGCGTTCACGAGAGAGTGGCGTTCCAGCGGATGACATTCTTCCAGCTATACGTACATGACAAGAAATAAATATCCTGTACTATAGAGCACTACTACTCCAGTAATGGACTGTCTGTCTGTCACCATGTGATGCAGAGCTCTTGATTTAACATTGTTTTTGTAAAACACTATGATTCTTCTTCCAATACAATATTATTTACTTCTGTGGCAAACAATACCTTGAAAAATGAATGTGATTTGCACAAAATGCATTTCCCTGACCTGAATATAAAGCTTCTTGTGTAAGAGCTAGACTGTGGGCTGATGCATTTCTAACAAAGTTCTTTATTAACCGAAGGCATTTATCTATAGACAGCTTCAATTAAAACGAACAACATTCAGTTTTAATGTTTCCTCCTGATTAAAACATGAACACAATTAAAAGATTTAAAGCCCCCATTAAGGATGCAGCAAAAGGAATGCTCTAATTTGAAGAGGAAGGATTCATTTATGAAACTGGTAAAACATTATACTATATTAAAATGAAATATTAATGTAATATACTAAATATGGATATTGAAGTGAAAAGATTGTGTAGTTACGGCATCCACCAGCAGGGGCCATGCTAACCATTCCAAACGGTGACTACTTGTTCATTACTAGGTTTGCTGCAGTTTAGTCACCAAGTGTTTACTGTATTTATTAGGTATTTCAGTATAGTTAATCTGTTGTTTGTGACTCTCTTCCGCCCCCTGTCTCAGCATCTCAGTGTATTTGAAGCTAACAGGAGACCCGTCTCCCCAGGCAGCCTGTAAATCCTGCACACCATAGCGCAGCAATCAGATTGACAGCATAAGACTCTTACAGCTGCGCTCTGCTCGGCCTCATGCATGTTATGAAAGACATCTAAAACACAGAGACAGCTCTGCAGATTTCCATGTAACTTAAGAAAATGCATCTTTTATATTTATTCAGAGGGGGTGTACTCATTTATGCTGTGCACTGTAAGAGTCTACATTTAGGTACAAGGACATTTCAAAAGCTCATTCTGGATGATGAAGCATTTAATATTTTTTCAACCACTCATAAAAGGGTCATTCTGTTGGCTGAGCGCATCTAGTACTGCATTGTAAATGCACAAAAAATTGAGAAGGACAGAATTCAATGCCAGTAGCCTATTTAGACAAGAAACCTCTTCTGGAACGTTTACACAGTCTGTTGTTAATTTGAATACTTGGATGTACATCACAATACAGATGAATAGATTGTTTCTAGTTGTAAATAGCTCTAAATCTTTGACTATTTTTCTTTCATCCTCAACCATTGAAAACTTTAATTTAACATAATTGCATAGCACATGATGGCACAATTTAAATTCTGTCATTCCTGGCATTTGTGGTGGCGATGTTATTTGTGGCTTCCTGTCATTTGTGATAATTCTGCTTTTTTGATTAAACAAACACTCAAGAACACAGTGATGTTTCATCTATCTATTTTGATTTTGATTATAAAACTGTGATTACATTGTATGCAATTTGCTTCATATTCATAAGGTTTTTGTTGTGTAAAATTATATCTCGGCTACTTCTTACACTTTTTTTCAGTGAATATTTCTCAGTCTGTTTTTTGTTTTAAAATCTTGGCTATATAAAAGCTATTAAATATTTCCACCATTATTGCCCAGGAAAAAATATGGTTCATTAAACACACATTGACCTGTTGTGTCCCAAAACCCAATGTTCTTGGATGCAACAACAATGAAATGAAATGAAATGAAATACTGAATCAATAAAATAATGAATGTTTGTACATTTTAAGATGCTGTTTTAATGTCATTTAGGCCTCATGGAATCAGCACAATACCTGATTTTGGAGGGTTTCCTGTCACCAGATATCTCACTAACCCCATGGCGGCCAGAGTCATGATGCTGGCCACACTGAAGGTCATACCCATCAGGCCATAGTACAGGCAGGAAGGGTCACCTCCAATCCAGGTGTGGTTGAAGGCAGAGGCGACTGAGAGTGGGTACATGCTGAGAGCCATACCAATGTCAGTCAGGGCCAGATTGATTGTGAGGAGCTCAGGAGCTTTGAGAACACTGTGACGCCAGGCGGCTGTTACCAGTACGGCTGTGTTGCCCAGGATGGAAAGGATGGCTGGAAAAAATAAGTGGTTAAAAAGTAAAAATCTAATTCCCGATTATTACATTGCACTTTTCAATCAACTAAATAGCAAAGACTGTGTTTCATTTACACTATACTGTCAACAAGCACCGTCCTTCGGATGAGACGTTAAACCGAGGTCCTGACTCTCTGTGGTCATTAAAAATCCCAGGATGTCTTTCGAAAAGAGTAGAGGTGTGACCTCGGCATCCTGGCCAAATTTGCCCATTGGCCTCTGATCATCATGGCCTCCTAACAATCCCCATATCTACTGATTGGCTTCATCACTCTGTCTCCTCTCCACCAATAAGCTGGTGTGTGGTGGGCGTTCTGGCGCACTATGGCTGCCGTCGCATCATCCAGGTGGATGCTGCACACTGGTGGTGGATGAGGAGATACCCCCTGACAATGTAAAGCGCTTTGAGTACCTAGAAAAGCGCTATATAAATGTAATGAATTATTATTATTATTTATGAATTTAGAGACTTATATCTTGACCTATACCGTATGATAATATAACATTACATTCATCCAGCCAAAGTAGGATGAAGGAGAATAAATTGTGTAGGCTATGGCAGGCAGCTGATATATTTGACAGCCTGGTAAATGCCAGATGACAAAAATGATCGTTTTTTAAAAACAATTTGACTTAACTTTAAATTGAATTAAAATTATTTTATTTAAATTACAGTTAAAATATTAGCAGAAAACAATGCAGCAAACTGATCTCCAAGCCATTATTTTAGCACGCGCACAAACGCATACTCATACAGCGTGCCAGCGTGGATATGTTCGGCGCATGCATTACGCAGGCCTGTACAGGTGGATGTAAAATCTGCACAACGTAAAGATAATCGCCTAAAAATTATGTTCAAAATGATGCTTGTACAATATATGTGCATAGAAAAGTATATTCAAATGTAGTATTTATTATGTTAGTGACTTGTTAGGGAAACAAGCAAGCGATTCTTTTCAGAAGTATAAACTCAAGCGTACGAAAGACTCCGTTTGCTAATGAAAGTTCTATTTTTATTTTGTAACGTTAGTAATATTTTAGATGAAGTTGCTCAGTTTATGGTTTTAAGTCAACTTCTTACAGTTTGTCATTGTGAATACAGTTTTGTTTTTACAAGGTTATGGTAATTACACTTCATCTAATCGAGTTTTCTATTTCATCTTGGATTATGGATTATTTTTGGATTTTTGTTTACATTCCATCAAGAGCATCATACGGCTGTTACATATTTTTTATTTAGCCTACTCTTATCAGCGGCTGCGTAGGCCTACATAATCTGCGGGGTTTTTTTTAACTTAAGCTGTAACGTACTGTGATTATTATTTGTGTGTTGAATCGAGTCGATGCTGCTGGTTAGTTGTTGTGCAGCAATTACATTTTTCTGTCTTTTTGTCATTCATCGCTCAGGCATCTTGGTCAGCTGCAATACTGAATTAGAGAAAACTAGCTTTCCCACAGACAGAATTATTGATGTGTCCTGAACTGAATTGTTTCAAGGTTATAGTTGACTATTAGCTGTAAGATTACACTTTGACTATTGATATGGTAACTTGTAAAGAATTAAAATGTGCAGGATTTCGCTTGTTGTTGGCACGCTATAATGACATAACCTGACTCATTCTCAGTTAATAGGCAAATAAACTTGTAGACGTTTTAAATCTAAAATAAATCTATAATAAATTGATAAATAATGACAGCACTTATGTCTTGTCGATGTACCCTTTTAGCCACGTGGACTTTTATGTTTGCTTAAACGTTGTTTGAAGATGCTGTTGAAATAATGTATGCTTGTATGAATATATATTTTTTGAAACTTAAAGGATCCCAACCTTTTTGTTTTGACTTATTTTGTTAGTTAAACCTTTGCAATAAGCAAATAGATTGTATGGCTAGGTACAGTCTCAGTGGAATCCAAGGAATCCATTCCTTGCTTTTTAGCCTATACAGTATGCATATAATTTTTTTTCAAAGCTATTTTCTTTAGCTCAATAAGCTGAAGGGACCACTGAAATACCAGTGAAAAATCTAAATGTCACTAAGCAATCATGATGACTCTTCAGATGAAAAAATATATTCTGTTCAGGATGAAAATCCACCTGAAGATCAATTTAGCGTACCCTAGGTTGAACAGCAAGGCATGTCATGTTAATGAATTTAGCCAAAGGCAGTATGAAAGCAAGGAAGAGATCTGACTGATTCTCTTGTGCGGTCAACAGTGTTCTTGGAAATATTATTAAGAAAAACAAGAATGTTCTTTTGAGAGATGGCATCTGTACAGTAATATTCAATTTTACATTATTCAGTTTCAAGTAGCAGCAGTCATGGCACCTGAGGCTAATTAAAACCTTATGCAACTGTATTATAAAGACTGTCCATGTAAAACCATAAAATTGATATGTTCATACCCCAAAAAGTATACATTTAAGCCACACTTGAAAGGAATGTTCTTGAATTGAATCACAATATCAAACCAAGTGGCATTTATTTAAAAGAAAGATAGCACATGCACCCTTTTTAATCAGATTATTTCACAAGAAAATCTTTGTGGTCCTACTGTTTGAATAATATTCAAAGTTAATGTGATTCTCTGTGGTTACTGTAATGGGACACCTGTGTGAACTTGAGGAGAGTTGACTTCATACATCCACAGAAAATCTCTTGAGACCAGTTTGTTTTCAAGTCATTGCAGAAATGGCTCAAAAAGTTAGTTCAGAGAAAAGCTCTGGCTATTTTTGTTTGCTAATGCCTTTTTGATATTTTGTTATCTGTGCAATTATATTTTAAGTGTCCATTTACATTTTTTGTCTGCTGTACATAACCAAAGTAATAATATCTGCTCTAAGAAAAGAATGAAGAATCTTTAAATCTTTAACTTTGTACAGTGTGAATCATTCATAGGGATTTATCATTGAGTTTTATTAGAGTCTTATATTACTAACTATCCATTCATTCTCACAAACTCCTAATTAATTTTGTTTGGTTCTGAAGGCATTTAAACATCAGTTAAATAATTCATCATCTCAGTGCTTTTGATGTTTTTATTAGTTAAAGGGGTCATATGACGTTGCTAAAAAACATTATGTTGTGTATTTGGTGTAATGCAATGCGTTTATGCAGTTTAAGGTTCAAAAAACACATTATTTTCCACCTTTTTACAGTGTACATTATTGTTGCTCCTCTATGCCCCGCCTTTCTGAAACGCCTTGATTTTTACAAAGCTCATCGTTCTGAAAAGCGAGGTGTATGCTGATTGGCCAGCTATCCAGTGCGTTGTGATTGGCTGAATACTTCAAGCGTGTGACGGAAATGTTACGCCCCTTAACATACTATGACGCTGTGTCTCCCGGCACGACGAGACAAAACCAATAAAACCCATTACAAATGAGGCATTTGTTGCATCCAGTGGGGACATAATTACTGATTATAATTACTCATACTGTGTTTTTACGCGTTGCGTATCGCGCTGCGTAAACATAAAACCATGTCTGCATTTGTGATCGGAGAAACGACAAACAACAAGCGCTACTCTACACTGCCCAAACTCGCGTTTGAATCATCAAGAATATAAGTTATCCTAGAATTTCAAGCCCTTTTTGCAACGTAGTGTTCATGAATGATCTTTCTGGACTGAAGAGGAAGATTTTAGATCTGAAATTATTTGAAAAGCTATTTCATTTCAAAAATTCGTTTTCGCCATTCAGCACAACCATTTCTGATGACTTGTATGTATAATCTGCTACATTTAAGTGCCTTAACCCACTTCAAAAAGACAATTAAAATGTTTGTTTATAGGCTGTATGCATTTTATGTAACCCAGGCTCACTGGAAATATGTGCCTGTGACGACATTTCTGCAAAATGATATTATGTTGCTTCTTGCACATTTTGCGACACTTTCAAGTGAAATGTCCAGTGAGTGGTGCACTTGGATAGAGTGGTTCTATCCAAAACAGATGAACAAGAATCTGGCAATGATTTATTACGTTTGTTGTTGTACATATTGTGAAAGAAATTAAATGTCCATTGGTTCAGCGCTAATAGGTTAATGCTCTATTGCAAGTGCAATGCTGTACCAGGTGACCTGCTTAGCAATTTTACTATGTCCAAAAAGTAGGGGTGTATTCACCGAAAAAACGCAATGCACCACCCTTGGTACTTACACTCTCATGGCATACCACAATACTGTCTTAGCCTACCCTGCTCCCTGCTGACACACCTCAAACACGTACGGTCATGGTTTTTAATTGCTTGAATCACTTTGAAAAGGAAGGTACCATTAAGGGCAACATGTGCAGAACAAATCTGTCATATAGGCTGCATAAAACTATAATGAGAACACGACTATAAAAGAATATGCCATGTTTCAGCGCATTGTTATGGAAAGAATGCATCCACATTTATATCTTCATGACTAGCACATAAGTTCGCTTGCGCAGCCACACACAGCCTTTTGTGGAACTGTAAGTTGCAATATTTTATATATATATATATATATATATATATATAGTGTATATATTATTTATCTAATATAAGATGCATTTGGTTGAGTTACGCTGCAGTAAAGTGCTTTGTCGCGTTCCCGCCTGCAAAAGCTTGCAAAAATGTAGCCTATATAGATTTTTTTCAGTGCATCCATGAAATTTACATTAAATGTAATATTAAATAACACTATAAATACAATTATACATTTTCAGTACATCTATTAAATGTACATGAAATAGTAAGTTCCGTGTCACCTAGCCACAACAATCCAGCATAAATCACTAAATATTTATTATTAAAGCATCAACATTCACAAACCACTGTAATTTTTTTAACTGAAAAGCAAGCATAGCCTGCTGCGTGCATGGTTTGGCATGGCAGAATGCGAGCAAAGACCGCTTCCTTTATAATCACTAAACAGCTGACATCTCAGTTCATCGCGATCTCACAAAGTTTTGTTATTACACAATGAATATATGCACAATGAATCTTTCATAATGTCTACACTTCGTGTGTTATAATAAGAGGATTCGTGAGCATGCAAATTTCAGTGCTGCACAAGAACTGGTGCAATAGATGAATAACAATATTTTTAGATATTTTATGTTTAGATATTTCTATTTTGCGGGAGTGCTGGTCTCTACCATGAACCCTACCCCCACAGCAAACCGAACCGTGGCATTGGTATATCGTTACACCCCTACCAAAAAGCCGTTCATATGGAGATGGTTATGTGATGCAAATATCAAAATGTATTCGTTTACAAATCATGCACTATGGTAAATCTGCCCCATAATCAAAATTTGTGTGAAAATGAATAAAAAGTTGCCATTTTACTGCTACTAGTGTTCATTTCAACTGGAAATTGTGAATTGTATGTATAGATATATATGGAGTTCTACAAAAATTTAAGTGAAGGCATGATTTTACAGGATGCGGTCCACTATGTAATACAAAGGAAACACTTCCTCAATTCGGTGAGCTGGTTATGCTAGCAATTAATAACTTGCCTTTTTTCTAATTCAATTTCCAATTAAAATATGACCAACACATGGCTGTTGTGTGACAAAGGCAGCCTTAAGAGATGCTTTATCTGTAGTTTGATGGAAGCAGGTCTTTTCACGTTTAATGTCACGTTACTGACATTTAACAATGTCAACATCTGTTCATGTCAGGTTCATAAATAGACCTATTAATCCAGGCAGGGATATTAACCTTATGACAGGGTAAAAGCAGATTGTCAGAAAAGCCTTACAGGTATTCTTTGAAGCTGTTGCATGACAGCAGATGCACTCTGCATGAATATGTCGTTTTACTGCTCTTGTATTGATAGCAGTGAGAACGCAGGCAGCTGCTAATTAAAAAAGATAATTACAGCATGTTTTTTCTGCAGTCTGTTTTTTCTGATTTGTCTCCATTGTGAGGTACTAAAAAGTAATTAAGCAAAAGAACAGTATTGCTTTATATTCTGTTTAATCTCACTCTAATCAGACAAAGCGCCGGATGTGACATTGCGTCCTTGGCAGGAAAGCATTAAACTGGTGTTAATTTACTGAGCAGTTAAACTGTTTACATGGCTCTAAAGATAAGATTTTAAGAACTCATTATTTACTTACGCTCCTACAACTGTACATTATCGGGAACTTGACTAGGAATGGGGCAAATTCATAAATCACGGTTAGATATCTCTCAGTGCATTCTTAGCGATTTGCGTCCAGTCAAGTAACGTTCATCAGCTCAGTGATTTGCTTTGTTCAGCTCAGTGGAGCACAAACACATTCTCTTGAGCACATCGGGTAACGCTGGTCTGTCCTGCGCTCTGCACAAACTGGCGGTGTCCGAAAGCTGAAAAACGCTGCCTTCAATAGGAGTGTCGCATCCTGTCTATAAAGATACCTTCGCATATTCATTTTGTAGGCACCTTTACCTAGATGTACAAGTTTATTTTTCTAAGCTGTAAATAAAACAAAGAATATTCTATTTTTACAAGAAAGTATGATTTCAGTCTTTCTACTTCAACATTTAATGTTACTTGCCATTCCTATGTAATTATTTGTGAAAATTTACTAGCAATTTCAGAGTGAAAATAGTTTCAAAATAAATCCTACACCATTTTTTCCCCCCAAAATCTTGTTTAAAAGAATATGGAGTGGTTGCAATGAAAAAATATATATAAATGTTTTTTTTTTTTTTCAATTTCTGTACTGTACGTCTAACCCTCCCAAAGGGCATAGGAGGAACATGTTCAGTGATCTTATTCCTCTGACCTTAAAAGAGATTAAAAGAGCATTTCTTCAGCTCCACAGTATATGTACTTTCAGTTCTCATGGAATGAAAGCAGGTATAGATTTTTTTCACAGAGTTTAATACATATTTAAAAATAAAGGTTTAAAGAGGGAATTTATGCAGTGAAGCTATAGAAAAACATTTTTGGTTCTGTAATGAACTTTTTAGTGAAATGTGGAATGGAAAGAGTCCATGGATGTTAAAGGTTTTTCATGGAAACTATTCACAAAAGATTCTTTGGGGTACCAAGAATTGTTCTTTTTTGGCATCACTGCGAAAACCTGCTTTGGAACCTATATTTTTAAAGGGTTAGTTCAACCAAAAATAAAAATTAGGCTGTGTTTTGCTCACCCCCGAGGCATCCTAGGTGTATATGACTTTCTTCTTTCAGACGAATCCAGTCGGAGTTATATAAAAAATTGTCCTGGCTATTCCAAGCTCTATCATTGCAGTCAGCGGGTGTTGCAGTGCTTCAGTCCAAAAGAAGTGAAATAAAAAGCGCCCATCTATAAAAAAAAGTGAAAAAAGTGAAAGGAGACTGGTTTTCCTTTGCTAAAGTAAGGAAACGTTGCTTCCTTTGCTCCTGTAAACAAATGTTGTTTTTTACGAGACTCACCGGCACAAGCGCAACGCTGACCTCATACTGACCTCTGCCCGGAGCTGCTTCCATTTCGATTCGCTACAGGAGGCCTTTGTTCACCCCCCAGAGCCGTGTGAGACACTTTTTTTTATGGATGGGCACTTTTTATTTAACTTCTTTTGGACTGAAGCACTGCAACACCCGCTGACTGCAATGATAGAGCTTGGAATAGCCAGGACAATTTTTAATATAACTCCGACTGGATTCGTCTGAAAGAAGAAAGTCATATACACCTAGGATGACTCGGGGGTGAGTAAAACACAGCCTAATTTTCATTTTTGGGTGAACTAACCCTTTAAGGTTGTAGGTTGTAAGGTCGTACGGTTGTGCGATCATATGGTCTTGAAAGAATTTGATGAGTTCATATTGAGATCTCTGAAATTAAACTTTGGTTGAAATTGTTGAGATCTCTTCAAGGAGACACATGTGAGATTAGGTCTTTTTTCCCCAGGAGAAACCTCTGAGAAGCAAGAGAGTTTGCATTTAACGCCACTGTGGTATAAAACATTTGAGATACTGAAGAGATCTAATTTTTTTCTTTCAGTTATTAGCATGCTGTGGAGAATCTTTTGCAGAATATTTTATTTATGTTGTAAAGAGCATAAAATGGTCCTATTCATATCTGTGTTCTTAAAAAATTTATCTAAATGCGACCTGGGACAGAGGCTAGATTGATAATTTTATGTAATTTAATGAGTGATCAATATGTACTTGAGGTTTATACTGATCTAAGATTGAAATAATGACTAAAACACTGGATTGCAGGGCTTTTGAACATTGTACAAAACCATTGCTTGGTCATTTCTAGTCAGTCATGTCACCAGTGTTGACTACTGATATTTCAGAATTGACTGTGCATTCTGCATCTAGTTGGTCTGATTTCTAATGAGTTGCAGCTTGTTTAGTATAAAATCCAGTCTAAGATAAAGACGTCATCAAGCAATCATTAATATCATAAGTAACATTTAGTTAGTACATTAAGGATGCCTGACTAAAGATGATAGCTATGGAACGGGCTGGTTTTGAGCTTGTCTGGAGGTCATTTGCTGGTCCAAGCTGGTCCTATCATGTTGTGATGAAATGATGGACAAGGAATTGCTGGTGTCTAGTGATAACAGTGTATCACACTGTGGCTCTGGGGTAAAGCCAGTGAAACATGATATGTGAAGCCCTTGTGTATAAAAATCCCAGAATTTATGTACACAGTCTAAAAAATGTATGTAGATCAAACGACTTTAAGAAAAAAATGGATATGTTTCAGTTTCTTAAAGTCTCATTTAAACTAAATGCATTTATCAAATCAGTGAATGTGGATCCAACAGATGATATATTTCACCAGTGACAACTATTCCTATTTAAACAGAACCTGGAAGAAGGTTATGAATCTTTTTATCACCCATACTCTTCATACATTCAACATGACTTCCTAGGTATAATTCAGATGGTTGTCATTAGTATAGAAAATGTAAAACCTTGCTTCTATTTTTTAATAGCAGTATGAAAAAGCAGTACTTACCCACCACCAGCAAGAACATCCCCGCACCATAATCAACAGCAGGAGACAGTTTAGAGGTGTATTGATCCATTCCAGCTTCTCCGTCTGAATTGACTGCAAATCTCATCCAAGGGTTTTCAATTTCACCTCCACTTCCCCAGGAAAAATACTCCAGTTTGACATCCTGTAATCACAATCATTTGCACCGTGCACTTAATAATTTTTTCCCCACCTTTTCATTCAGAGTAATCCCTCTTCATACATGGACGACTTGCACAAACTCATTCACCCGTGTGGTGACTTCAGCTTGCACAGGAATCATAGAGTGCCATCCTGTTGATTAGGATTATATGTCACTGCTGTGACAATGTGACAGTCCGTAACATCAAAGTGTCCTCCTCGTTTCACACAGATTCTGTAGGTTCCTTGAGATTCAATATAGCAAGATGTGCCAGAGAAAATGTGTCAAGATCGAATTCTAGAATGTGTCCTTTCGCAAACCTATCATAAAGAGACATCTGTCACAACCTGTTAGATATTGCAGAAGATACTGTGCATGAAACTCGATGTCATGTGAGTGCATTGAACACAAAGTATAAATTATGTTGCTAAGAAGCTGCCGCTGTTGGCTGCCATCTTTCTTGATGAGATATTACATATTCACTGCACATATTTCATTTTCAATCACCATTTGCATTTTGCATTATTAAATTCCAGAATTTCTCTTAAAATGAAGCATCAAGGGGTGACTTTGTATGCTACTGCAAGAAATTAGAGACAAAAATAGTCTCAGAAATAGCCACAAACCTACAGTCCCAATGTAGTTTAGTGTGAACCATTCCTTTAAAACATTAGCCTGTTACTTTATTTTTAAAGTTGTATTGTTGTGTGCAAACCACCTTTGTTGCATATTTTGACCTGGAAGTTAGCATGACCCTGGTTCCCTCCAAAAAGCTAGTTGGATTTTATCCATTGGCTTTTTGATTTTTGCAGAAAATAAGCTGTGTGACTAACAAAAGTGTATCATTCTTACATGTTTTGTTCATCAAGATAATCTTCACAAATGTTCACTTTAATGATTTAGCCTACTTTGAGAAATAAAAAGATACAATTAGGCTATAAATAGCAATAAAAGATAACATGACTTCAGAAAACCCTTTTAATCTTTATTTAAAATCTGCAAATTGGAATGTTTGATTTGGAATAGGTGTGCAAGAGCGCAAGTATAAACACAAAAATGTACTATAGTGAGTGTATGAGTTTTCCTGTTCAGTGTGATGATGCTTAACATCCCGGACAACCTTTGTAGTCACATTTAACCATTTTTTAGCAAGTGCTTTTTTCAAGACACACGCACAAATCTTAAAATCACGAGTATAATGTTGTAATGTAACCAATAAGTCCACTTCAGGTTTTATTTACTGTCAGAACATTTTCACAGGACATCTTTTGTTGCAAGACTATGACAACAGCCATCTAGGAGCCACCGTTAAGAAGCCACGACCAAAGAAATTGCCACGATTGTTTCACTTTGGTCATGAGAAACTCAAAAATGCAAAGGTAGAACATGAGTATGACTGTATTAAACTAAACTAGAACTGGATTGAAGATCATATGCACGTTTTTCCATACTCAACAACACTGAATAATACTACTTTTGTGTATAATCAGAGGATGCAATTAGCAACAGGCTCATTCAGCCTCGCTGCTTAAAGGAATGGCATAGGAAATCGTTCCTGCCTAGTGCTATTAGACTTTATAACTTATCTCTCTAGGACAGAACTGTGCTATTTAAAGTGTATTGTAGTCACAGTTTTGTATTGTATTTTTTGTGTGGTTCTTTTTTTGGAATGTATTGAGCTGCCATGACAATTTAATTTCCCTTTGGGGATTAATAAAGTTAATCTAATCTAATATAATTAATTCTTAGTCAATTCCATTCCACATATAGAAACATTCAGGAATAATAAGGAAAGCACATGACACAGAACCACTAATGCAGACAAAATATACATTCATGTAGAAGATTCAAAAGGATGACTAGCTCAGATATTTCTCAAAGAGTTTGTTTACCATCATTTGCTTCCATTATTCATGTCCATCGTTTGCTCTCCATAATTCCAAAGAACATTTTGCACTTTTTGGATGTGGTCCCTACTACAGTAGCTGTCAGTGGGTGGAAACCATTTTGTTCACGGGAAATGTTGGGGATCTAATGTGGAAAAATCTTTTTTATCTTTTATATGCATTTTATCATTCATGCCAACTTCAATTTCTCCTGAAGCTGTCAGAACGTATGTCATCTAACAATGACATTGAAAGCAAACTACTGAACCGGTGAATGGATTTTCACCCCTCGCTGTTCTATTTCACTGTTCGTTTCTTGCAGGATGTTTTAGAGTGCTAAAATGAATGGAAATGCAGCTCAAAATGTACTGCAGTTTGCTTGGCTTTGATTAAAGGTTGTGGAATTGGCTACTAATGATTTAGAAAACTCTTCACAATAGGGGTGTGTATAGAGCCAGATCAGCTTCAAAAATAGTACATTTACAAAACAAAATTCATAAATGGACAGCACAATTTACATTTACAAAATCCGATTCGTAAATTCAAAACACAATTCATAAATACACAAGTTAAATCATAAATATTTCCCCAAATGCTCACACAAATGCATCTCACCTAAATAAATAAAAAATGTGTACACAAATATGTAAATATGTTCATTTCCATCACACATTTATGAATGATGTTACATGTATTTATGGATCGTTGAATCTGCATTTGCAAATAGTCACACGTGCGTGGACTGCTTTGAATTTGTGTGCGGTATTGTTGAGACCTTTCTGACAGACAGGATAAGATTCATAAATATCTTTTTTTGGAGGATGTTCCATTCAGCCAAACAAAATCACATTATGATTTATATCGTTCGCACAAAATAGCTACCCAGTTAGCCTGCTGCCTTTTACACCAAAGTTGCACATACCCTGTTTATTCAGATCAATCTGTAATGTTATTAAATAAGTGTTAAATGTCCAGATATTTCATATAATAACAACAATTATGTCATGTGTTCTGTTGTTATTAGTAGTAGTATCAGGTTCGCAGTAACTTTTGATCGTGCATTAAAAACAGCTACCACCACCTAAGGGAGATTTCGAACACACACAGGGGAGAGATTTCAGCATGGAGGATGAAAACCAGACTCAACGAGTGAGTAAAGTCGTTTTTTTATCTGATGGCATTTTCTTATGAATTTTGTTTTGTAAATGTATTATTTTTGAGGCCGATCTGGCTTCATAGGTGTGAGATATATATTGTCTACAATAATATCATAATTGTTGTTTAAATGATATGCAATTTGACATTATCGAGTATATCGCAAAAACCAAACAAAACACACCCATAGAGTGCACGCGTACACTATGAGATGTAGGTTAGACTACTGCGCGAGCACATTTAGAGTTCACGCTTTCACTGCGTGATTTAGTCTATTAAAATACATTTACAATTCCCCCAGAATTCAAGATAAGGGGGCAAATATGCCCCCGTATGACTTTTATATGTCTTTTATATTTATATTGTCTGATATAGTTAATATCACACGGAGTATGTTTTTTTTCTCCAAATATCAGTACAATTGCAAATGTGATATAGATTTTATAAAACAGTCCAATAAATAAGAAATTAATATTAATTGACTTAAATTTAGACACAAGTTCCTGTTTTTTCTTTATTTCGTCAACGAAAATAGTTCCAAACAAAGCCACAGCAGAACTGTTTTGCATCTCTGAGCAACACACGGCGGTGTTTCGTTACTGAATCAATCAGCCGTAAGAACGAATCGGTTGAATGCATGACTCAATGACTCACTCATACAGTGATTTGCCACCATAATGGCGATTTTAGGTTTATATTTAAAGTATATTTTCCCTTTTTCTTCCCCAAAATCATTTCAAGTATCACTATTGAACGTTTTGTTTTTAAACATCAAAGCGTTATGAATTTATAACTGCAGGTTAAATGCATTCATGTCCTACATTAAACAGTCTTTGTCAAGTCAAGTCAAGTCAAGTTTATTTGTACAGCGCTTTTCACGATACAAATCATTGCAAAGCAACTTTACAGCAAATTAAGTTTCTACAATATTTAGTGGTAGCTTATCAGTGGTGACTGTCAATTAATGTACATATGGCAGAAATGTACGGAAAAATCAATTTAAGACGTAATAAAAAAGACGATGAACACTATTAACAGCAATTATAAAATAATTAAATGTGCAAAATAGCAAAATGTGGTAGTTCTGTATGTTGTTTCAGGGTTGGCATCATCTGAGGTCCTCTGAGGGGTTGGCATCATCTCTTCTGGGTGCACCGGGCCTGTGCAGAGAATGCATCTAATCTTTGTGAATGCATCTAAATTCCACTTCAGATGCAGATTCTGTGCCACCTCTGCATTGCAAACACAAATTTTGTTGATACTGATTTCATTTGATTGGTAACAGCCCTATAGTGTTTTTACAAGTATTATTATTATTTTTAATTTATTTATTGATTCATTTTAAGAATTTGACACAAAAAATGATGCATTTAATTAGGTTAGAAAAAATTGGCCTTATTAAGGTAAAAATGCCCATAAAAGGTAAAAATAAATTTAAACTTATTGGAAAAGTTAATTTCTTTTACTCAAAAGCTTTGGCAATCAGATGTCCACAGCAGTCCTAAACCTGCCAAAATATCAGCACAATAATACGCTCAGCAAAATATCGTCTAATTATTGTTATCGACAAAATTCCCGAAATATTGCAATAACATATTTTGTCATTATCGCACACTCCTAATTCACAAACAATTTGACTTGAAAATTGGAAGCAGACATGTGATTTCTCACACAACATAAAGTAAAGAATAACACTTTACTTATAGGCTACAGATAAGACCAGCTTAGGTCAGCTTGGATTTCCAGAACATTTATTAGTAATAAATTAGAAACATAAATCTGTAGTTCTGTTAAAGCATTTGTGAAATTTTACATTTCTAATGTGCGTGTATTCAATGAATTTGAATAATTACGAATACTTATGAGGTCACATAGAAACTAAAGATCTGTCAACAAATAATGATCAGAATGAATAGATTGGTGGTCATGTGTGGTAATAAAAATGTATTAGTATTACAATGTGTACATGAAACCTCAAAGGGTTTGGTCAAATAATGTTATTTTTTGAATGTGAATTAAGTGTCATTAATCATTATATGTAGTCAACATGCCCTTCATTGTGACTCTATAAAAGAACAGACACACCAGTTCACTGATGATGATGATGATGATGATGATGATGATGAACGGCAGCTCATCTCCTATTGACTGTTAATGCATTTGATGGTGTTATCTTATTTTAAACTTATTCTTGCTTTATTTTTACACATCTTCCTCACTGTTTTGTTTACGTTTAAAAAATGAACTTAATAAAAGCACATTTGCGAGACTGTGAGTCATGATGAATATGAACTGTACTCTGTAGTAGTCTGTGGCTTCGATCACATGAACAAATGACTTTGCTTCATAAAGATGTTTTTCTGTGGCTCTGCATAACATTGAGGAAAACGTTCAGGTCTTCAGTGACCTCAATTTGCCTTATACTATGCCCTAAACATATGTACACTTTTTGTGAAGAAAAACGATGAGACCAGGTTGACTTTGTCATTTGAATGCTATTTAGGACAAATGAGAATTGGGACTCAGCAATTGTCTTGTAGCTCTCAAAAAGCCCTTCTCTTACCCAGCATGCACTGCTGTAAACATACTTCAGTTGTAAAGATTTACTTGAATTGTTCTTCAGCATGAAGTCTTTTCTCAACCCGCTTGATTGATTAGATTGGTCTTTTTGAACCAATAAACAATTTTCCATCTCCTGTGTTCAATAGAACTGATGGGTTCAGGGACTTTCCAGAGGCTTTTGGGCTTTATTTGTAGATGCATTAGTGACTTAGCACAGTGCCGAAACAGATTAATCGATGTTAAACAGATTCTAGGAAATGTATGTAATTACAGGGTGAGCTAATGGCAGCTGTGGACGTTTGGATCTCGTTGTCACAAATTTCAGTTTCCTTAAGCACTGTTTTACTTCAAAGGCTGTCAGCTTCAAACCTAGTGAGATGTTAAGCACATAATAGTAGGTTATTGAAGCATTCGTTCATTCTGCATTGCAATTTAGTAACCATTGTAATATGAGATAAAGTAGATAATCAATAACACAACCAGTCAAAAGTTTGGAGTAATTAAGAAGTCTCTCTTGAAATAATACATGATTCTCGAGCACCAAATCAATATATTAGAATGATTTCTGAAGGATCATGTGAGACTGAAGACTGGAGTAATGATGCTGACAATTCAGCTTTGCATCACAGGAATAAATTTCATTTAAAAAATATATTCATATAGAAAACGGTTATTTTTAGTTATATAAAAAATATTTTATAATATTGTTTTACTGAATTTTATGATAAAATGCATGATGCTGCATTGGTGACCAAAGAAAGTGTTTTTTTTTTTTTTTCAAACTTTTGACTGGTAGTGCATTTAAAAGTGTTTTTTTTTTTTTTTTCAAACTTTTGACTGGTAGTGCATTTAGTTTTCATGTAGTCTCTCTTCCAGCACTTTCCTTCAGAGACGTTTCTTAAATGATTTAGAATTTTTCACTTGCAGTACCATAAACAAATCACCCTACATTCATTTTAAACTAGAATATCTATTAATTAATTTAACAAGACCCAAAAAGTGCATTTTAGACTCATCACATCCACCCTGCTGAGAATCAAGACGAGCCACACAGAAGAAACCTTTAAGGTGACATTAATGATCACTAATATAATTCATGGAAAGATGGCAAAATTTAAACATATTAAACATATACTTAATAAAAACAACAAAATATATGCCAATATTTTCTGTAAGATAAGTAAATTAGCCAATTTTGTTTAAATGAAGGATTGCAGAAATTAGCACACCCTAGATTTAATTCAGAAAATGTATAATATTCTAGTACTTAGTACGTCCTCCAGAACTTAAAGTATACTGCTCTGACCCTTCTTGGCACTGAGTGTACAAGTTCATGACAAATTTTCACATCTGTGCTGTTTAACTCCTGGAGGACGACCTCCTTAAATGCTCTGATCTTTAATGGGGAGTGTTGCTCAGCTCGTCTCTACAGAATCCCCCACAGCTGCTCAAGGGCGTTAAGATTGAGTGAAATACGTGTTCACTGAAGGATTTTCACCTTGGGAGAATGAATATATTAATTGTCATGCTGAAAAAATACCCAATAATGCAGGGAATGAGGGGAGGGGACCATCTTCTATTTCAAGTTTTTGTATTACATCACACAGTGGTGAGTAAATTCATGCCAGCATTGATAAAGTACAACTCCCTCACACCTTCAGCACTCATTCATCCCTATAGAAGAGCTTTACTACCACTGAACGTCACTGTGGGTACCAAGCACTTCTCTCTGTACTCCTCCTCTAGCAACACCAGAACATTTTGGATGCTTTTGGATCCGAAATGATTGACTTGGTCTCTTGAGAAGTCTCTATTTCGTAAATATGGGCCCTGGAAGAGGCTAAATGAGTTTATTTTGCTTTGGCTACAGTGGGTAATTCTAGTGGTGACAACAACCATGCATGTCACTTCTGCAGGCT
>NW_015632990.1:107074-112004 GCF_001515625.1 Sinocyclocheilus rhinocerous
GCGTCACACACGGCGGCCTAGAGTGAGCAGAGGCCGGGGGATAAAGTGAGGAACGGCCGGAGGGTTAGAGTGAGTAGAGGCGGCGGGCTTGAAAATGGCGCAGCCGCCGATTTCGACGAAGGAGCGTCCGGAAGGACATGTGACGACCCCGGGCTGGACTCCGCTTCGTCCACGGTGAAAGCCGATCCGGCGATTCACAGCGCAAAGTTGTAGTATTTCCTCAGCAACCAGCACGGATCAGCTCCAGGCATGACGAAGCAGACATCGTCCTCTTTTGGAAGGCCAAACAAAGTAGTTTTGCTTTCACAACAAATCACACAGTGCCTTCACGACATGGCAGCGGCAACAACAATATTACAGTGAGAATAAAAGTTACACCTTCTTTCTTTGCATGAACATTTGGGCGGCGCTATGCAAATCTTCCCACATAGTGAAGTAGATATGTGGGGGCGTATTAGAACGAGCCGTTTTAGGTAAGCGTGGCTGACTCTTAACTTTTATAATTTTTATAATATCTCTTTGGATTTGAGACTTTAGTCTTTGCAACTTTACAGATCTTCTTTATGCACCAAGAGCTTGTAACACTCCAAAGAGAAAGGAAAAATGTGAATCGCATCATATGACCCCTTTAATTTGAGTGATCTATTTAAACACCCAATTGTCTTCCAATTAGTTTCTCTTTGCTTTATTTTTCTTTTCCTTTTCAAATGATTGTCAAATTAACAGTGGATGATCTTTCGCCAAAGAAAGAACAACATCAAATAACTTTTTCTTGTCTATCTGTTCCAGGCAGCAAGTTTCAAAGAAAAACTATAAGTATATTGATCGGTGTCATCTGGCTGTATTCACTGCTCTGGGCAGTGTTTCCTCTTCTGGGATGGGGAAGATACGGACCGGAACCCTTCGGTTTGGCCTGTTCTGTGGACTGGGCCGGGTACCAGCACTCCTTAAATGGCTCTTCGTTCATTATGGCTTTGGCCATCCTGTGCACCCTGATCCCATGTGCGGTCATCCTGTTCTCCTACACTGGCATCGCCTGGAAGCTCCACAAGGCCTATCAGTCCATCCAGAGTAATGATAACCTGCCCAACTCTGGGGCAGTTGAGAGAAAAGTCACCCTGGTAAGGGTTATCCAAAATTGCACACAAAAATGTAAAGAGCTTTGTCAAAACAGGCAGGCTTCGGTCTGACTAGCTAGCCTTACAGAGTTTCCGAGCACTGGGATTTACTGTACTAGTTCATATCAGTCCACTGGAAAACAAAGTCAAGTTTGCAACGATTTAAGGATTCATTCATCTCTAAAGCACATATGGTGTGGGACAAGTTACGCACCAAAGTTTAACGGGTTTGTTCAAATTTCTAACACTAATTATGAGTACTTGTACTAGTTATGCTCACATTTGCTGTTTGGCTTATTGGCTAAGACCAAAAGAAAACTACTTGGCTTGAAAATGACTTCTGTGTGAGTTGTGCTTCATACATTGCTACACTGTTGACAATAGTTGACCTGTTTTTGTCTGTGAAATTTTGTCAAAATATCTCTAATATGACCACACCTTTAGTGAGCATAGCTAATGAATATTTGATTTCTTAAGTTTTTAGCACATTGTTTTGATTGCATTTATTTGAAATTTCCTTCTAGGTGACAATATGTACACTAAAAATTATGGCTAGGGTTTTCACATTTCTTTTAAATGACAAGTTTGATGATTTTCAACCAGCTTTGTATTGTTACAGTGTCATAGTATGTGTAAATGACCATTTGCATTCTTTCTCCATGTTACCTGTACCCAAATCCTCTGCCTTTGTTTGTCATCAAAAGTCCACCAGATGATGCAAAACATCAAGGCTGTCACATGTGTTCACAAGCATCATCTGGTGGACTTTTGCTGGAAGATAAACTGGGAGATCTGGGTACATGTAACATGGAGAAAGACAATACAAAGCTGGTTAAAAATCAGCGAACTTGTCCTTTAAGCGTTTAACAACATGCAGGGTCACAGTATGTGCAAACCCTGGAGTGTTCACACATCTATAGGAGGCTTAACAGTTTTTCCTGCTACGGTGACAGACGCAGATTCACACCCAAGCTCCATCTTCTGTCCACAAGATTTTTTTGCTCAGTTGGTTTTAAATGTAAAATCTTACACCTAAAATTAATGTTTTTGCTAGAAGTGGGTTAAGTGGTTAAAAGTCAAGCTCCATCCAGTCCTTAAAGGTCACTAATGGATGTAAAGGATTTCCAAGAAATAGCCTTGTTATTTACCAGTCACTTGCATCTAAAGCTTAATAGTGTTTTGTGGGTGTATTGTCAGGGCTTTTCCCTCTGGAGATTGGAGCAAAATTGCAATCGGGTGTTTCTGCATCTTTTTTTTTTTTTTTCTGCACCTGTATTTTTTGTTTGCTGCCAGCTCTGATATTTAAGCACAGCTTATGTTGTTTATAAGCCTTAATTATTAAATGGTACATGTGGAGCCATCACTCTAAATTAATGTATTAGTGCCCTTTCCCCCAGACTACAACAGTGGTAGCATGTCCAACATGAATCAGTTGTCACTTTTGAATCATTCCTTTAAAAGTGATTCATGAATCATGAATCACTTTTAAAGGAATAGTTCACCCAAAAATGAAAATTTGCTGAAAATGTACTCACTCTCAGGCCATCCAAGATGTAAATGAGTTGGTTTCTTCATCATAACAGATTTGGAGAAATTTAGCATTCTATCACTTGCTCACCAGTGGATCCTCTGTAGTGAATGGGTGCCGTCAGGTTGGGAGTTTAAACTGCTGATAAAAACATCACAATAATCCACATCCACACAACAGCAATACTGTGGATAGAGGACTCATATTTTACAAGTTTGAAGTCAACTTTTCACTTCACAAGTGATAGACTGGAGTAATTGGTAGACTGGAGTCATGTGGATTACTTGTGAATTATTGTGATGTTTTAATCAGCTGTTTGGACTCTGATGACACCCATTCACTGCAGATGATCCACTGGTGAGCAAGTGATGTAATGCTAAATTTCTTCAAATCTGTTCGGATGAAGAAAAGATGAAGAAACAAAATCATCTACATCATGGAAGCAAAATTTCAAATTTTTTCTCCTGTGTTTCAGATGGGCATCCTGATCAGTGCAGGCTTTATTGTGTCCTGGGCGCCCTACATATTCATCAGTCTCTGGACCATGTTTCACTCTGATGGCAAAGACAGCGTGGCGCCCATTGTCAGCTTGCTACCTTGCCTTTTTGCAAAATGCTCAACAGTTTACAACCCATTTGTCTACTACATTTTCCACAAATCTTTCCGCAGAGAGCTTCGGCAGATCTGGATCTGCTGTTGCAGGGGTGCTGTGAGCAAAATGACACTCTGTAGAGGAGCAGAGCGCTCAGAGAAAACTAGCAGGGCACATGACACAGCAGAAGAGTGAACGCACACTAAATAAAAAGAAAAAAGGTTGCTGGATAGTTTGCAACCTAGAAAAGCTTGGACTTGGTGTGCTATGACATTTTCAAGAGCATCAAGTCTGTGTCTGCAGCCCACAGTAGTGCATTACTGCATGAACATAGGACACGAAATTAAGTAATTAGCAGAGGAAATTTTTGAAAACATTTCATATAGTTTAATCTTTTGATGCCAGAGAACTAAAAAACAGTATGGAATCAACACATTCCCTTGTGTTCTCTGTTCAGTGACAATCTCATGTTTATCTGCTTGAACAATATCTTATTATTTTCTCCTTTTATTGAATTTTTTATTGCTGCCTAACCTTTTCGTTTTCAGCAGATTATTGTGAGATCAGAGCTACTGTAATCTTTATAAGTGATAAATGCTTTATAAGAAGAGAGAATGGTTGTTTGATTGATTTATCAATCATAATTAAGTTTTTTGCAAAACTTTGTCACAATAATTTTGTCTTATGTTCCTTTCAGTTTTCCATTGAACCTGTTTTTCATTCAAATCATTTTTCACACTGACTGTTTCTTGTATTTTCCTCCTGCGTTCTTTATTCTACACTAATTGTTGTGTAGTGGTAAAAGTGGTATTTGTACCACTTATGCACATGTAATGCATCCAAAGCTGTAATTACTGGTGAAAGGGGCTGAACATCAGGTGACGTACACAGATTGAAAGGATCCTGTTAATGGCGGTTTGCATGACTCCATCAAGGCAAACACCCCATTGAGACTTCAATTTAAAAAGTCACGCTCACCATGTCTAGCTATAGAGCACAGATGCTACCTTGCTGTTGGACAGAATTCTTTGAAAACTAATAAAGCCACATTGTTTTCTTTTGTGTGTGTGTGTGTGTGTGTGTGTGTACCTGGTATTTATCACCTTCAGCTATGATCACTTTTTATCAACACATTAATACAGTCTTGAAAACATTTAATCATTTCATTATTTGTGCTACTTTGCAAATGCCTTTTATGTATAGACGTTATTGTTTTCGCCTTGTCCCACACATTCACACATATATAAAATAAAATTGAAAAAGATTAAATATAAAATCATATTAAAATCTAAACAAAGAGTGCAGTAATATGAATCATTTAAATATTTATTGATATATTTTTTATATATTTTCACACAGTAAATATATATTCACTTATCATATTTACTTATATATTGAATATGTATTAAATATAAATATATATTCACTTATATTTACTTAAATATTTACTTGTCAAAATTATTGATCTTAATTTTATCATTTAAATATTGATATATTTTTTATATATTTTCACACAGTAAATATATATTCACTTATCATATTTACTTATATATTGAATATGTATTAAATATAAATATATATTCACTTATATTTACTTAAATATTTACTTGTCAAACAAATTTATTTTAATTTTTGGACATTAACATACTCTGTGTGTGTGTGTGTGTGTGTGTGTGTGTGTGTATACAGTGG
>NW_015632990.1:113210-131253 GCF_001515625.1 Sinocyclocheilus rhinocerous
TATACACACACACACACACACATATATATATATATATATATATATATATACAATTTTGGTCATTGGCTTAGGTCATTGGCTTCCCCGCCCATAATTTTTCATAACACCACTGCTGAGTAACTCTTTGTGGGATTTCTGAGTTGTCAGCAGGAGTATCTTTTAGAATTAGGGAGCAGATCAAAGTGAAGAGTGCTGACCAGTAAACATAAGAAACACATCCCGGTGTTGTGCTGAATTCTGCACCCCTGCCAGATTATTACCCCCTAGTATTGGTAGGTTTAGGAGTAGGTGTGGGGGAGGGGTTAGGATTAGGCAATCAGGTAGCGACTTCAGTAAGGGGAGTAGTAATCTGGCAGGGGTGCAGAATTCGGCACAACACTGGCAGCTTCCCATTCCCATCTCTACTTTACTATCATAGCATCTGACACTGACACTAGCGTCATCACTTGCGTCATCAAACAGAATTGCAGAAATAATTGTGTCTAAAAACCTCGACCTACATCAGCCATTGAATAAGCCATTTATCTTAAGTGTAACAATTGCAGCACATCTTCCCATCCACATTGAATGCATACAGTGATACATACAGCATAGCCAATTTGAATTTGCCATAATGCTAATAACATTAAGCTGAGCCCTGTGAAACTTTCAGAGCTTTAAATCACTTTCATAGAGGGAAGGGTGACAGATCCATGATCTAATAAGATTTTCCCAGAGAGCTTAATCACACGGAAAGACACTGTCTAGCCACTGGGTGCTTTCAGTACTTTTCACATGATCTGATTATTCAAACCACATTTGGAACCAAACTAACATATTAAGTGATTAGTCCAATATAGTCAAGGGTATTCATTTCTATTACACCAAAAAAGATTAAGTGAAGCCTGATAAAAATTGAAAAATAATCCCAAACCTGTAAGCAGTGACAGAATCTCACTTTCCCATTATGACATTTGCCCCTTTAAAGGGATAGATCACCAAAAAATGAAAATTCTGTCATCATTTACTCACTCTCAAGTGGTTCCAAACCTGTATGAGTTTCTTTCTTCTGCTGAACTCAAAAGATGATATTTTGTTGTGTTGGTAACCAAACAGTTAACGGTGGCCGTTAACTTACATAGTATGTCAAATATGGACTAACCCAAGTTTTGGGTTAAAAATTGTATGTAAAAATTTAACCCAACGGTTGGGTTAGTCCATATTTGACCCAAAGTTGGGTTGAAACAACCCAGCATTTTTTAGAGTGTACAAACTATCCATTTAAACTGATTTCCGGGCATTTTTTTTTTTTACCTTTATAGACCTTATGTGTCAGAGAAACAAATGCGCAGCCATCTTTAGATTTCTGACTTTGAACTTCAGTTTTTGTGGTAGCTCTGTAGTATCACTGTTGAAGAGTAATTAACTGAAGTGGATTTACTTTTTGTAGAGTTAATGGAACTTATCATGAGCATTGTAACGTTCAAAGCAGATGTCATAACAAATGTCAGTAGACCGGGACATTTTTAAACAGAGTGGTTCATAAATTCATACGAGCTTACCTTCACGCTGCTGGTGCAGATACAGTGCTGAAAGGGGGCAGAGCTACATAAGATCTATAGGGGCGACTTTTCTAAACTTTTTTAATGTATGCACCCCCTTTCATGTAAATTCTTAAATGTATTCAATAAATGCATTTAGAACAACACATTATAAAACTGACTAAAATGACATATGGAATTCAACATATGGTCAAACCTATTTTCTACTTTGTAGTTTTCTGAAGGCTCATAATTAGTGTTTCAAAAAAGTGTTTTTTTATAATAAAAAAAAAAGAACTGCCCACACAAAAACAAATATATATTGCTTACTTGCATAACACCAGATGTAAGATGCTAAATCCAGTTAATTAGATACTGTTGTAAGTTACAAATGAATTCAGAGATATGAGTTATGAATAATCCAAAGGTATTGACAACTCTAATTGAGTTACACAAATGTGTTATTAGAAAGGACAAAACAAAACTCATACGCAAAGGAGGAATAGGACTGCATATGTGAGAACAAAGAAAGGTTGAAAGACATCCTATGACAGGTGGAGAAATCTGAAATGTGACGACACTTTGACGGCACCCATTCACTGCAGAGGATCCATTGGTGAGCAAGTAATGTAATGCTAAATTTCTCCAAATCTGTTCCGATGAACAAACAAACTCATCTACATCTTTGATCTCTGAGCAATTTTTCATTTTTGAGTGAACTATTTCTATGCTGCACAAGAACCAGCTGAAGAAATAAATGTGAGATTTCAGATGAAAAACACAGCTTTAATTATGCATTTCCTCAGAGCATTTGTCTCATTCCTGCTGTGCACACAAACCATATGTGCTGAACCTCTCGGATATCTGAATCTCACAGCTTATTTGACATTTCCTAATGGATTTAAGTGTAACGAACACTTAAACCTTCATTCAGAGACATCAAAGAGAGCAGAACAGAATCATCTTGGTGTCATTTACTTCAAAATTGCTCCAGATTTGATAATGCAGCATAGTAAATTATTATTATTATAATTATTATTATTATTTTTACTTAAGGATGAAAGTCCCAGTTTGTTTCATTCTAATTTATTTAGATTAGGAAATTCTACTCTTGGAAAAACAACTGTGATATCTGAAGCTTGCTGATTTGATTTGATTTAATTTGTGCAGAAGAACAAACTACTTGTTTCTTTCAGTGTTTTCTGTTTCTGTAATCAAGTGTGTTTTGTGAGGTTTGCATGATTGCAATTTATGGCTGTTGTACAGTGACAATAATGCACAAGTAATCCACACGACTCCAGTCCATCAATTAATGTCTTGTGAAGAAAAAAGCTTTGTGTTTGTAATAAACACAGATGCTAGTTGCCTTCCTGAGACACCGTGTTCTGTATATGTCCTCCAGCACTGGGAGTTGAGTCCCGATGATCTTTGTGCGCTGGAGAAAGCACGCTGAAGCGCTCTCCTGTCCGCTGCAGTGCAGCTGAGATACCACACTGAGATACAGTTTTGATGCTTTCTATAGAGCAGCGGTAAAAGTTTGCCAGCAGTTCTTGTGCCAGTCCGGCTTTTTTCATTGTTCTCAGGAAATACTTGTGAAAAAAGCTTTGTGTTTGTAATAAACAAATCTATCATTAAAATGTTTCTAACTCTCATTCTGACGATCCCATTCATTGAAGAGAATCCATTGGTGAGCAAGTAATGCTAAATCTATCTATCTATACCTATCTTTATATATATATATATATTATTGTCATTAATCACCTACATATCAGAATATAATGATATAACAATTTCTTGAGCAGATATTCAACAAATAGGAAGAAAAAAAGGTATGAGATTATCATATAAATAACTTAAAGGCTTCAAGTCAAGTGAAGTCACCTTTTATTTGTATAGCGTTTTATACAATACTGGTTGTGTCAAAGCAGCTTTACAGAGTCAAACAGGAAAACATTTTGTCAATAGTACAAGAAGACAACAACAAAAAAAAAAGAGTAATTTTTTCTTGCTAAAGTCACATAAAATCCTTGTGCATTTTGCTTTACTATTTTTCAATCCAAGAAGTAAAACAAAAACAACAAACAAAAAAATTGGGCTTTTCTTTATGCTATGCAAGTCCTTATGCATATGGTATTTCCCCATAATCAGACAAAGATTAATAATAAAAGCCACATTTGGTGATAATCTTTGTCTATCAAAATAACAAAAAAAAACATCTTTTTCAGAAACAGAAACTTTCAAACCTAAAGATTTATAGAAAAGCCCTTCCAAGTCAATCCGAAACATTCTGCTATAAATGCAGTTAAAAAATAAATGGACAACGTTCTCTGTCTCCAATCCACAAAAGCCACATTTGGTATCTATATGTATATCAGTACAAAATCTTAAAAAAGTGCTTTAACAGGATACACCAGATGAAGTATTTTAAGTGTAGGCCTACTTCTCTCATCTTATTAGTTATACAAATATTTTTGGGCAACATATGCATATTTCCACTCAATGCACTGAAATCTTGAGTTCCTGAGATCAAAATTTGTGACAACTTGCCCTGGTCTCCCCTATACTCTTGAACTGATAATAAATGAATCTTTATTGCCAGTGTATGCACTATTGGTGCAGAACAACGAAATAGTGTTAGCATGCTCTTTAAGACACCTGATAACAAGTAGAGAACAGAACAATAAGTAATAAATAAATAGATCAAAGAAACATAAACATTATAAACAGCATAAACATTCTAAACCCTAAACAGTAGAACAGCAACAGTATAGTGCAGGGGTAGGCAAGTTCGGTCCTAGAGAGCCGCAGTCCTGCAGAGTTCAGCTCCAACCCTGAAAACAAAACTCACCTGCCTATAGCCTTAGTAATCCTGAAGACATTGATTAGCTTGTTCAGGTGTGTTTGATTAGGGTTGGAGCTGAACTCTGCAGGACTGCGGCTCTCTAGGACCGAACTTGCCTACCCCTGGTATAGTGTAATAAAGTGAGATTAGTACAGTACTTGAAATATTGCACATAGAAAAGTGTATGTAAATTGTAAACAATGTATACATAGTGAGCAGTATAAATGGTACTGTAGCAGCAATGTACTATTAAAAAATGGGAAGTGCAAAAGGCAATGCCTTCTAACAACAACAGTATTGCACGTATGTTCATGAATTGTCAGCAGTGTTCACTGTTATGTGTACTGGACTGTATGTAAACCGTATACGTTGGCAGATAGTGTGGATGTTCAGGTTTGATTGAGAGCGGCCACAGCTCTGGGGAAAAAAACTGTTAAATCTGGTTGTGCGAGCATAAATGGCTTTATGACGCCTGCCAGATGGCAGCAGTTCAAAGAGGTGATGACCAGGATGTGTGAAGTCCTTACAGATGCTAGTTGCCTTCCTGAGACACCGTGTTCTGTATATGTCCTCCAGCACTGGGAGTTGAGTCCCGATGATCTTTGTGCGCTGGAGAAAGCACGCTGAAGCGCTCTCCTGTCCGCTGCAGTGCAGCTGAGATACCACACTGAGATACAGTTTTGATGCTTTCTATAGAGCAGCGGTAAAAGTTTGCCAGCAGTTCTTGTGCCAGTCCGGCTTTTTTCATTGTTCTCAGGAAATACTTGTGCAGTGGTGTTAGTGGTCCAGGTAAGGTCCTCTGTGATCTGAACTCCTAGAAAATGGATGCTGGGAACTCTCTCCACCCTCTCTCCACTGATGAAGACCGGAGCATAATTCTGATTCTGGGATCTCCTGAAGTCAATGATGAGCTCCTTGGCCTTCCCACTATTCACAAACACCAGTTCTCTAGGTTCTGTATCTCCGCTCTATAGGCTCATTGTCCGTGATCAGCCCCACTAAAGTTGTGTCATCCACAAACTTTACTATGGTGTTAGTGTCAGATGCAGGAACACAGTCGTGGGTGAAGAGGGACTACAGGATGGGACTGAGCACACACCCCTGTGGTGTACCTGTGCTCAGAGTGATTGTGGACGATGTGTAGGGGCCCAATCTTTTGGAGTTTTCTGGTCAGTTTGCAGGGGATGACAGTGTTGAATAAATGTAGGCATCCTCTCATTCTCTCCCATTCTTTGTAATCAACATTATTCATTCATTTTAGTCACTCATTTATTATTTATATTGAGAATTTAAAGGGTTAGTTCACCGCAAAATGAAAATTATGCTGTGTTTTACTCACCCCCGAAGCATCCTAGGTGTATATGACTTTCTTCTTTCAGACGAATCCAGTCAGAGTTATATTAAAAATTGTCTTTGATCTTTCAATATAACTCCGACTGGATTCGTCTGAAAGAAGAAAGTCATATATACCTAGGATGCTTCGGGGGTGAGTGAAATGCAGCATAATTTTCATTTTGCGTGAACTAACCCTTTAAGAGTTGTGTCATGGATTTCAAGGTACAGTAATATGAGTATATCAAGTTGTAAAGAGACCAGGCTTATTTTAGCTGATCAGTACATAGGTTTAACTGTGAAAGATGCAGTTGTGCCAGAGGCAAGACAAAATCATGTTTGTCTGAGGATAGAGTAATCATTATTACTCCAAGGATGAAGAGTCTGATACTGGGTCTCTATTATCTTTGCACAACCACTATTGACATTCTCTTCTCAAAGACAAAGCATATCCTTCAAGACCTCCAGGTCACCAGAGCAGATAGCCTGCGGCACTCAAGTCTTTTCTACTTTTCTATGCTTCAGAGTCCAATTTTACTTTATAAAATCGTGTTGTAAAAGGCACAGTGAGACATGGAATATACATAGAAATCCCTCTACAGGTGCTTTCACACTGATGTCGCTTTTCATTTGGTTGCTTTGAGAAATGGTCTTTGCAACTGGAGACATTATTCTCCTCAATACATTCCACTCCAAACTGCAGGTGCTTGATAAACCCTTGATGCAGTTGGCAGAAGGAGCATTTATTTAGAAGCTAAGGTTTAGAAGCTAAGGTTAATGGTTAAAGTTGATGGATTATAATTTATACACACTTTACCCATAAGGCTTTGCTGAATGAAGGACCTCTGTTCCCTATAGACTCTTTGTTCTTTGCACAGTGAGATTTTGTTAATTTTAGAGGAGCAGATATAGGTATTTTTTCTTTTAGAGACAAATGCCTCTGTTTTCTGCTGCAGGGAGATCGTATAGATGCACTTGTAATGCTTTCAAACATAAGACTACAGATGGCTTGCATTACATGTAATCCACATATCCAGCAGACAACCTGGATGAAGGATTTGCAGTGCAGCACAGATCAAACCTAAAAATGCTAGTAAAATGTAACATTCAACAACTTAAAATAGTGTCTCTTTCATTTATTAATGTAAGCTGATACAGTATGTGGGTTTGGAACTGAAACCAACCTAAAACTTGCTTGCGACTTACTGGAAATTTCTCATGAGATTTTGCAGGATGTGGGTTTTACATTTAAGTTAGATTCTCAGTTAGTACTGTATAATACAGTAATAGATTTGAATTTATTTATTTATTATTTTTATTTAAATAAGCATAAAAATACTACCATGATTTACAAATGATAAATCTTTTTTTTAATGTAGTCAGTAATGAAAATTAGATTTTTATTACATTACAGTAAAGAGAATCAGTGAGGAAAAGCAAAAAAAATTCTAAAATATTTTCAAATTATTTATGATTAAAATTCCATTAGGTTATTCGTTTCTTTAAGCATAATATAAATAATTTTCTTTTATTTTTGGTGTGAAATATGTTCCTGACAGGTTATGTGACATTCACTCCATTAGATCTTGATTGATTCCCATGGGTTAGATTCCTGAACGCATGAAGTGATTAAAATATATATGTCTTAAATGCAATATAAGTTGTTCATATAAAGTGTCTGCCAAATGCATACAATAAATATAAGTCTCACAGCTATTATACACTGCTAAAAATGCAGTCTAAAGCTCCAGTTTGGTTATGAATGGACTATTGTCAATTGGCGAAGAAGCATCTCGACAGCTCTGTGTGAAACAGCACATCGCTGAAGGGCAAAACTAGAAGGTTATGGAGGAGGCCAGATGACAGGTTACTGAGATAAAAGTGATGCAGAGGTACAAAGAAAGGACAGCAGAGACTGTTTGAAGATGGGGTTAAGACTACTGGAAGAATTTGTCTTTGGGATTTGATCCCAACATTTGCTCCAAACAAAACATTATATAATACGATCTGCAGATTAAAAGGAGACTAATAATGCCAAAAACACGGGATATGGACTGAAAATGAATGAACCTGAAAATGAACAAGGAAAATGAACCTTGAATGCAATGCATGTCACTTTGGATAAAAGCATCTGCCAAATGCATGCAATGGACAATATACATTAATATAAACATTTAAAAATCTAAATAAAATAATGTAAAGATATTATACAGCATCAATTTTTAATAGAGGGATAGTGTCAGCCAGTCATTATCACAAAATCAAAACACAGTATCACATTTTAAATTCAATTTTAGTTTAATACATGGATTAAAGTCCTTTTTTTTATATGTGAGAATAATGAGATGATAAGACACAACTACAGCTACATTGGAAAATGCTTGCACAAAATATTTGAGCACACAATGCAGCAGCTGACTAATCAGAATCGAGAGAATTACAAATATAATTTAGTTATACAAAATGGGATGGGTAATAGCTACACATACATTATCATTCAAAAGTTCAGGGTCAGTAATAAGTGTTTTTGTTTTGTTTTTTTAAAGAAATTAATACCTTTACTCTGTAAAAAAAAGCTGGTCTTCTTAACTTTCTGAAAAAAATGTAATCAATAAAAAATAAACAAAGAAGAAAAAAAAATGTAAAATGCATCAGTTTCCATAAACATATTAAGCAGCACAACAGTTTTCAACATGAATAATAAGATGAAATGTTTCTTAAGCACCTAATTAGCATCTTAGAATGATTTCTGGAGGATCATGTGACACTGAAGATTGGAGTAATGATGCTGAAAAACAGTGTTACCATCACAGGAATACACACCTAATTCTTTGTATGTCTTCTTTTTATCTTTCACATGCAGCAATTCTTTCCATTGTGGGGAATTTGATGGTTCTTGTGATGGCATACAAGCGGTCGAACCACATGAAGCCCCCTGAGCTTCTGAGTGTGAATCTCGCTGTGACAGATATGGGAGCAGCTGTCACCATGTACCCGCTGGCTGTAGCCTCAGCGTGGAACCACCATTGGATAGGGGGAGACGTCACCTGTGTGTACTATGGCCTGATGGGATTTTTCTTTGGAGCAGCTAGCATTATGACCCTAACAATTATGGCTATTGTTCGCTTCATCGTGTCTTTAACGCTCCAGTCACCCAGTGAGTTCCTCTGGGCTCTATCTTTGGACCTATTTCTATTCTGACTTCTGCATGGATTTCTAATGAGTGGTACAACCTCAATGCTTCTGAGATAACGTGGAACTGCCTTTTCTTACCATATTAATAATATGTTTAGAATGACAATGATGTTTGTTTCAGAATAGTAGTAGTTAACATTTTTTAAATATGTTATGTAATCAGACTCAGTTTACAGATATTATTTAAGCCTTTTCCCTCTTTAAGTATTAAATTAATATTCCAGTAAAATTTAAGCTTAATCATAAGCATTTGAGATTATGTTGATTACAACAAAAAATGATTTCCAATTAAAATCTGTGTTTACAGTGGAAGTGAATGAAGCCAATCTGTAATTGTTAAAATTATGACAGTTTCAATAGTGTCGCCATGAGACGTAAACAATAGGTGTGTAAACATGATTTTATTTATTACTTTTCTGTGTAGTTATATACAATTTTACAATGCAACTCCATTAACTCTAAAACATTAAAACAACTGTAAATATTATTATTTAAACAGTGTTTCAGCTCAAATAACACATTTTTAAACAGAAAAATTAAGGCAAGTGCTTTTATAAAATTATAAACTTTCTATTTCTGCTTTTAAATCCTCCAAACATTGGCCCCATTCACTTCCGTGGGACGAGTTTAAATATTTTTTTGTGATACTCAACGTTATGCCACAAATGCTGAGTGAGCTTAACTTATACTGAACCTATAATATTAATTTGACCATACACTTTCTTTTCAAACTTGATGTGTCTAAGACCCCAAACAGAACACATTATATTAGTACAATATCTTGAGAGCAAAAAGAATGAAAGAGAACAGCTGTAAATTGTTGCAAAGAGCAACAGGGAGAGAAATTTAGTAGGTCTGTACAAACTATAAAAAAATAGTTAAGTCAGAAAACTATATTGCTTATATAAAAGGTAAGACTGACTTTTTAATCAATTTAATTTGTTTTAAACTTTTTCATATCTAAATAATGAATATTTATTTCAATGATGATAATTGTAGCAGCACTTATACACAGCTCTGGGGAAAAAAACTGTTAAATCTGGTTTGGACCCCAAACAGAACACATTATATTAGTACAATATCTTGAGAGCAAAAAGAATGAAAGAGAACAGCTGTAAATTGTTGCAAAGAGCAACAGGGAGAGAAATTTAGTAGGTCTGTACAAACTATAAAAAAATAGTTAAGTCAGAAAACTATATTGCTTATATAAAAGGTAAGACTGACTTTTTAATCAATTTAATTTGTTTTAAACTTTTTCATATCTAAATAATGAATATTTATTTCAATGATGATAATTGTAGCAGCACTTATAAACACAAATGTACTTCTCTTCTGCAGTTTCAACAATCCAGCAAAGAAAGCAAATGAGATCACTATTAAGACAGAGAGAGCATTCATCAGTAGTAATATCTCACATCTGACATCCTCCGAACAGGTTATGTAAACAGCCAATCACTTCTGATTTATTCCACTATAACATAGCAAAGCAAGGTTTCAGTATCCATGAATGGTTTGACAGTCGGAGTGACCTATATTCATCTCTGTAAGAGGTCATGTTCCCACTGAGAGCTTCTGGGGAGCTCTGTTACAGCAGATAGTTGTCATTTACACACAAACTCAACATGACAGTTCAGTAAAGCTAACTTAATAGAGTTTTTTTTGGGGCTGACTCATGCCGGGAGACAAACGCTGAATTAACTTAGGGAATAACTGCTCTGGAGAGAACCAAATGGATCTCTCGTTTATTCTTATTGCCAGACAAACACTGATAAAGAGCTGAAAGAGATACCAACCCAGAAAAACTCATTAAGTAGGCCCGTTAAGTTAAACAACAACCCAGAACCCTAGAAAACATATAGCAATGCCCTAGCAACAACCTGCCAACCACCTGGAATGCCCTAACAATCACCCAGAACACCCTAGAAACCACACAGCAATGCACTAACAACCAACCAGAAGACTTTAGCATCACAGTGGCTAATACTGCATGAGCAAGCACTACTCATGTTTTCATAAAATTAAACAATCTATTAGTCGTGTTTGTGTTCATTTAGTGCCAGATGTCAGATTTAGCTTGTTTGTGCATCTATAATCTGGAAAAGCACACAATCCCTGGTTTTCTGGGAAAAGACCACCTATATTGTGCTACAGAGGAAGTTTTAAGCTTTAACCAAGTTTTGCAATTATTCCATTACAAAGGTAAATGTCAGAGTATCTACAATAAAATTATCTAGAGTATCTATCAAAAAAATAAATAAAATAAAATAAAAAATGGGGAAATGCTGAATCATAGAAAACATTTTTTATAAGAGAATTCAATGTGGATCATCTGACCAAATGTAATCAAAAATCAAAAAATATATGCATCACAAAAATTATTGTTAAATTACTCACTCCCTTCTGGAAAAGCACACAATCCCTGGTTTTCTGGGAAAAGACCACCTATATTGTGCTACAGAGGAAGTTTTAAGCTTTAACCAAGTTTTGCAATTATTCCATTGCAAAGGTAAATGTCAGAGTATCTACAATAAAATTATCTAGAGTATCTATCAAAAAAATAAATAAAATAAAATAAAAAATGGGAAATGCTGAATCATAGAAAACATTTTTTATAAGAGAATTCAATGTGGATCATCTGACCAAATGTAATCAAAAATCAAAAAATATATGCATCACAAAAATTATTGTTAAATTACTCATGGCCTAACTTTTTATATACTTTGGTAAAACATACATTTGAATAAAATTTGAAATATTAATTTAATTATTTACATTGTTTAACACTGTAGCCTCAGCCAACCCAAATGGGTTCATTCGTTCCTTTCTTGGAGACAAACACAAAAATACAGCACTTCGTGAGCAAATTGCAAGTTCATCATGACAGCCACTAATGGCAGGCAATTTGAACTCAAAAATAATAAATTTTATCTCATACTCATAAATAAGAAAGAGGGAGAAAAATTGTCATATAAAACCAGATTATTTTTAATTATTCTTAAGCAAAGGCAATAAAATGCAAAAAAAAAAAAACACATGTAAAAACTGCTTTTGCACTTAAATCCCCTTTTCATACCTTTAACTGTTTCTGTCCACAGAAGAGAAAATCAGCAAAAGGAAAGCAAAGATCCTTGTGGCGACCACTTGGCTGTACGCGCTGCTCTGGGCCCTTTTTCCTTTGATTGGCTGGGGAAAATACGGTCCGGAGTCCTTTGGCCTGTCTTGTACTCTGGCCTGGAAGGACATGAAGGAACAGAGCCAGTCTTTTGTCATCACCATCTTCCTCATGAACCTCATCCTCCCAGCCATCATCATCATCTCGTGCTACCCTGCTATCGCTGTGAAACTATACATCACCTACAAGTTTATGGACGACAGCAACCACATACCCAACATGATAAAGATGCAGCGGCGACTCATGGTGGTGAGTCTGTTGTATGCTCCAGCTACACTGCTATTATGAAATAAGATCTCTACATTATGTGTTCATCTGAACGTGATATGAAACCCAAGAGCATCCGAAACTTTCTAGCTGACGCTTTTATCCTCAATAACTCACACAAGACGTATACAAAACAGCAATACAGATTATCAGAGTTATTTTAACTAGTTATGTTTAGGTCACAGTGGCCAGGCATCAATTTGACACTTCTTTAAATATTTCCTTACATATTAAAACATATATTTACATATTAAATAAAAAAGGCACAGACAGACAAGAATCCCTATTGAGCAACCTGGACTAAGGAATATAGTTCACTGAAAAATCTAAATTCTGTTATTTTTTTACTCACTCTCTTTACGTTCTAAACCTATATGACATTGTTTCTTCTGTTGAACTCAAAAGATGTTTTGCACAAGATGTTTTCCAGGGTTTAGTGCATTCAAACTTGCCGCCTCAAGATGCATTTCATATCACAAACAGCTACGTTTCAATCCTAATTGCTCATTTAAATTCTGTAGAAAATCAGAACATTGCAAAACAGTTTGCAAATAAAGAAGCATTTCTATTCTATGTGTTAAAGAGAATTGAAATCATCACTTGAATCTGGCACAAAGAATGATGCAAAAACTGAAGTTTTGGGAAGAAATGGCCAATCACCTGAGCAAATTATTTAGTCACATGATTTGCTGAGGCACATGACTGTTTTGATCTATGAATTTATGCGTTTCCAAAGTAGTTTACATAAATCTTCTTACAGAATACAAAATTTAACAAGCGCAAGTTTTCATGTGCAAAACTGTATTGTTTCCATATAATATTTTATGCTATATTCCAAAATAAATAGATGAAAACCTGGGGCAAGTTCAAGCTCAAACCGGTGTGCACCGTTTTGCTACGGTTTCCGGTTTGAACGACATGTTTCCTGGAAACGGTGTGCAACGGGGTTTGAGATGCGTTTTCTCTTGTTTGGTGGGTGTGTCAAACATGTCGGCCCAATCAGCAGCAACATGTATGTAAACCACGCGGTATTAAAGAGACAACTGGCACAATGTAATTAACATGCAAATAAATTCACAAGGGCAAGAATATTGTTTGCACATGTTTCTTTACATTAAAGGAAAAATAACTGAAATAAGAGCACAAGTATAGATCTGGAACTTTCTTAAGTCTGTTTAAATATCATTTAGTAATTGCAATGTCTTCTGGTCCATATCCTTTCCTTAGGAAGGAGTGCTAAATACTGATTAATGTAGCATAAAAATACTATACATATTCATATATTTCGCTATTGTATTATGGAGTGACACTTTCATAAAATTTTCTATACTGCTCTGATTATATAATGGTAAATATTACAATATCATAGCACAACAACAGTGATCAGCAATAATGATAAGCCTAATACTCACAATAAAAATAATAAGGTCATATAGATCATAACACAGTCTCGGAGGTAAGAAGTGGATTATCCTTCACCTGAAATGTTTGTCTTTTCATCCTGAAATGCGAGGCAAATGTTGGATCACAATAATTAGGAACCACAGTTTCCACAAATCCCATCCCATTTGATTGGGATGTTCTCTTTTATTCTGGAGGGCAAGGGCAATGACTGTAACATCGAGCGTATTTTGCAGTATTAAACACGTATTTATACCGATTTCATCAGGCTCAGAAAATTCTTCAAAAAGAACACAAAGAATGGCCTTCTCAGCTGCCATAGTTGCAACTCTTGCGTCATCAGAACAGGGTGTTCAACGCACCACCGTTTCCGTTTAAAAAACGTTTTGCACCGTTTTTGTCGGGGCTGAACGCAGCCCTGGTTATTGATGTCAAACCCTGCGTATTGCATTTTAAGGTGACAAGTTCGAATGTGGATACTAGGCTTATTATTGTTAACTAAACTAAAACTAAAAGCATACGAAACATGTTCATTACTAAAATAAAATAAACATTAAATGAATTAAAATAAAATATAAATAATCGTAAACGTAATTTAAGCTAAAGTTGCCAAGTAATTTTTTTCCCATTTTCGTTTAAAGTTGAAGTACTAAAATGACTAAAACAAAAACTAATATAAATACACGTAAAAAAAATTACTGAAAGTTTAAAATGAAAATGAAAACCGAAAATATAAAAATAAAATCTAATTACAAAATTAAAAAGAAAATTACAAAAACTATAATAATATATCAATAATATTAGTTCCAATGTGAACATTGACTTAAAACTTTCTCTATCAAAGCTGTTGTATGGCATCAGAAGAGTTGCAATATAGTGAACCAGTTGCATGACTAGCAGTGTTGGGAGTAACGCATTACAAAAGTAATAATATTACAGTAGTATATATTTTGTACTTGCTAGTTTTATTGTACATTTCTACTAATGAATTTACTACAGACTTGCTTTCCGCTCCCTGATATCTTTATATAGATTATATATATTACATGTAATATCTATAGATCAGGGTTACCGCAGTGTCAAATCAACACACCAATTCCAACAGCACAACTAGCGCAACACTTTGCTGTAGGATATACAGGTTGTTTCCCACCATTAATGAGAGTGTTTGCGCTGGTTCACCCTGCAGGCTCTGTCTGTCTGTGAAGCACATGATATCCTGTTATGAAAAGACCTTTTTATTCTGTATAATACCTGGGGAGCAACATAAAAATACAGCTCTGGAGAAAAATTAAGAGACCATTGCAAAATGATCAGTTTCTGTGGTTTTACTATTTTTATTATAGGTATGTGTTTGAGTAAAATGAACATTTTTGTATTATTCTATAAACTATTGACAACGTTTCTCCCAAATTCCAAATAAAATTTGTCATTTAGTGCATTTATTTGCAGAAAATGACAGCAGGTCAAAATAACAAAAAAGAAAAGATGCTGTCAGACCTCAAATAAGGCAAAGAAAACAACTTCATATTCATATTAATTCGGCTTTGTTTGATGGCTTGTGACCATCCATCTTCCTCCAGATCACATTCCAGAGGTTTTCAGTGGGGTTCAGGTCTTGAGATTGGGCTGGCCATGACAGGGTCTTGATCTGGTGGTCCTCCATCCACACCTTGATTGTCCTGCTGGAAAAACCAATCCTCAAGATGAAGGAAGCAAGTTTCCTTCCAGGACAACCTTTTACGTGGATTGATTCATTTACCCTTCACAAAGATGAATGTGACCCATTCCAGCCTTGCTGAAGCACCCCCAGATCATCACCGATCCTCCACCAAATTTCACAGTGGGTGCGAGACACTGTGGCTTGTAGGCCTCTCCAGGTCTCCATCAAACCATTAGACGACCAGGTGTTGGGCAAAGCTGAAAACTGGACTCATCAGAAACGGTTAAATCCTTATGGCCTCAGATTCCAGATGAACATGTATAATCGATAAAGTTGTTAAACGCAGTGAAACGTCCCAGTTGGAGCGCTGCTTGTCCTATTAGATCAAGTCTTACTATGTAAATATACTCACTGCACTGAAAAATGTTCACCAAATCCTTTCCCAATAAACAGTACATCATGGAATATTGTTCTTGTTGTTGTTTTTCCTGATATAACAACAATTCATTGCATTTCAATGCTGTCTGATTTATTTAGATTGGATTTCAGCCACAGATGAAGTGACCAGAGGTTGATACTGTGTTTGTGTTCAGGTGAGGTGAGGTGACATGTGGCCAAGTATGGTGACCCATACTTGGAATTAGTGCTCTGCATTTACCCATCCAAAGTGCACACACACAGCAGTGAACACACAGCAGTGGGCAGCCATTTTTGCTGCCGCACCCGGGGAGCAGTTGGGGGTTCGGTGCCTTGCTCAAGGGCACCTCAGTCGTGGTATTGAAGGTGGGAGAGAGCGCTGTACATTCACTCCCCCCACCTACAATCCTTGCCGGTACGAGACTCGAACCCGCAACCTTTGGGTTACGAGTCCGACTCTCTAACCATTAGGCCACGACTTCCACCAACTTCAGTGGAATTGTGTGAAGTTTACAAGACAGACTTCTATTAGAATTCCTCAAAACAGAGCTTACAGAGACAACAGCTTGAATTTAGACACTTTTTGACAGCAAGAAGAAAGTATAAAGAGTTTAAGCGCAAAGCTTATGAGTGACAATATATATGTTCTAGGTCTATTGAAAGAAGTTAAATGAACAAAGCTGATATTAATCAGCAATATCACAAAATATTAAACATTACCGATGTTGTGCTGTTTTCATGCCAAAAATGATGTCACTTCCTGTAGAAAAAAATAAACAGTTTTTGTTGGATTGTACAGAAAACTTACAGGATGGAAAGTAATAGAACCTCCTAAATTGGGTTACAAAAACTTTTTTTCTTCATTAATGACAAATAACATTATTTATTTGGTTTGTTTTGAAGCATTTAAGTGTTTGCACACGGTCCAGGCTCATTACATTTTACCGTGTGAACAAATGCAGATAGTGTACATGAAAATATTCCTCTGGGGAAAATAAGCTATAAACAAATATTATTTAGAAGTATTTTTGGCTAATGCTGGTGATACAGGTGTAAGAAAATCTGTTTCATTATAACATACTGCAAGCAAACCAGCTTTTGATGCTTGTTTTTATTATTATTTTATATTTTTATTATCATTTTTATTATTATTATTATTTACATTATAATTTTTTCTTAATTTAAATAGAAAATTGGGTCCATGCGCTCATGCACTGACCACTGCACCACAGATCCGACCTACACTCTTAAAAATAAAGGTGCTTCACAATGCCATAGAAGAACCTTTTTGTTGGATTTCAGACATGTTCTCATGTCTAGAAAGTACTTCACATCCAAAACCTAGCAGCAGGTTCAAAATAAAATCGAAATCAAGATCTAAAGCTTATAAAAGAAAGAGGTGGGCAAACTTTGCTTTGTCCTGGTTTTATTTAGGTCTCAATCTTCTTGTGTGACCTAAATAAAGCAGGAATATGAGATATATAACGGCCTCACCAGTCGATTCTCTCTTAGCATGTGGTTAATAAATTGCAAAAACCTTATACAACAAGGATAAAAACCGCATGCTCTCCCCCTCTGTTCCTACTGCAAAAATCCTGAGTGTTTCAGATTGAAGTGTTTGATGAACATGCTGGCTCACTGCGGGCACTGCATTGGCATCAGAGAAAATGGATGTCCAAAGCTAATGATGCCAAGGGGAAATGTAATATATTCTGAATAGTCCTCAAAATTTCTGATTAGTTTTGTACAATAAATATATAAATAATATGTATATGTATGTATTGCTTCCTTTCTTCTTTTCTATAGCTACAGTACAAAACTGTCAATGGGTTGGTTTCCTTTCAAAAGGTACTAATAAGAATCTTTAAGGTACTAATATGTGCAAGCAAGGCACAAAAAATTTACTTTTTAAATATATAAAATACATATTTGACTAAAAAGTGTTAATGAGCTTCGGCTGCCTGTAGGGGAACATGTTTTAATAATTTACTGGCATTAATGCAGAAGACCGTGCTATGAGGGCTGCAGCAAGCCTTCAGTCACATCTGTAATTTCAGTCACAGCAGGTAAGAGGAAATAGGAGGAAAAACGTCTCAGGTTACGTATGTAACCATGGTTCCCTGAGTAGGGAACGAGACACTGCGTCCTAAACGTGCACACTTACCACTATGTGGATTTTAGAAAGTGCCCAAAGCTTAACGTGTGCACTTACCATAGTATGGATTTAAGAGTTT
>NW_015632991.1:0-2075 GCF_001515625.1 Sinocyclocheilus rhinocerous
AACTCAGAACCCCACTATTTCTTGCCAGAATGAGTTTGCAAATGACGCTTCAAGTCTTTTTTATATGCGAATCTCTTCTCACACTGAAGACACAGGAAAGGCTTCTCTCCAGTGTGAACTCTCATGTGATTCTGAAGGGTTATTTTCTGATTGAAACTCTTTCCACACTGACATGTGTAAGGTTTCTCTCCAGTGTGAGTTCTCATGTGGGAATTAACGTTTCCTTTACATCTGAAACCCTTTCCGCACTGATCACATGTGTACGGCTTCTCTCCAGAGTGAATTCTCATGTGGGAATTAAGGTTTTCTTTGTAATTGAAACTTTTTCCACACTCTTGGCAGGTGAACGGCTTCTCTCCGTTGTGAACTATCATGTGTGTTTTAAGGTATATGTTTTGGTTGAAACTCTTTCCACACTGTTGGCAAGTGTAAGGCTTCTCTCCAGAGTGAATTCTCATGTGGACTTTAAGGTTATGTTTATGACTGAAACTCTTTCCACACTCATGGCAAGTGAAATAACTGTTAGATTTGGTTTTCTGAGCTCTTTTTCGTGAGGAAGTCTTTACAGTCTGTATGATTTTTTCTTCTGTCATGAAATCGTGTTTTTCATACTGATCTTTCTGTTCTACTTCATTCAGTTCTTGACTCTCCTCTTTCAGCCACATCAGATCTAAAGCAAAAACAAACAAAACAAAAAGATAAATACAAGTTAACACCAGTTTACAGGCACAAAACAACTGACATCAAAACAAAAAAAAGCATCAAAACCAACATAATGCATCAAAACTGGGTTATTACAGACCAATCCTGCCATTCAGGTCTAAAACATAAAAAAGTGTCCTCAACATTATGAAATGGTATTTGTCAACAATTTCAGTCAGGATTTAAGCCCCATCGCTTATTACAGCTATCCATGACCTGCTTTTGATACCTAATCATGAGTAAATCGTTCTTCTACTGCTATTAGCTCTTTGACAACACAAGGCCAAAGTGTACTTAGTTTTTTTATTGTGTATGCACGTAGTCATACATGTTGTCTTTCAAATTATAGTCCATTTGAGGTGTATACGAATGCAGAAAGCTTCATCTCTGTGTCAGCACTATTTTTCTCCAGAAGTTATGACCAATAAATGTCTTTGTACTCTTTTACACTAAAGTTATGGTCATCTCATAACTCTCTCACACAAGCTCTGGTCAATGCGTCCGTCTGTTGTTGTTGCAGTCTCTGCTATTTTGTTGTCGTTCCATCTCTTTAGTTTAGTTTCGGGCCAGTGCTGCCACCTTGTGGAACAACTGGTAAGTGCAAAACCAAGTCATTGTACATATGCAACCTGTGCATATAAAGTACGCACAGTTAAAATAATCAGATGGTGCACGTACAGAAATTGGCATCACTCTGACAGAGGAACTGTTCACTGGTGATGTCAGAAGGTTTTTATTTACTTTTTAAATTTGTGTTTTGCTCTGCTCTGAATGGATCCACATACATCTATATACGGTCAGGTTAAGGTGACTGGTATAGTGGTCTGTTGGCATCTCTATGTGGTTCTGTTTGGTTTTGCAGCTTGAATTACAGTTATTTATATATGTATAAAAACGCTCTCAACAAATGTAAAATAATTTTTTTGCCTCACAGTTATTGCTGTTGCACTGTATACATAAATCGTGAATTACGAAAAATAAAAATAATTTAAAATTGTTTGATGTGGCACAGCCCAACCTAGAAAATCTTCCACCAGCCGCCACTGGCCCCGACTGGCCGAAAGGGGGCGCTACAATGATCAAAAGCATGAAAATGCTCATAACTCCTAAACCGTCACTTCAGTGTCTAATATCACTGTCATCCTTGGCTGAAGACAGACAAAAAATGGCTCTCTCAAATTTCATTTCCGCGACGTACAAAAGGAGCGGGGCCACTTTTACTAAAACCTTAACTCTTGAACAGAATGAGATATTTTCACCAAACTTTGTACGCATATGTATCTCAATCTGAGGGCACATGAAAAAAAAAACAGCAGAGTTTGGCCACTTGGTGGCACTATAATAGAAAAAACAAAATTGAAAATTGGCATGCT
>NW_015632992.1:0-1146 GCF_001515625.1 Sinocyclocheilus rhinocerous
AGCTATTATAAGCGTTTTTAGACTTGTCTTTTCCACTTAATTTAAAACTTATAAAGTAGAAAGTTGCAGTTTAGAGTCTTCTATCTTCTATCTTCTAAAGATATCTTTATCTTATCTTATTTGCAAAAGATTGGAAATAATTTCGGTTTATTTTATTTATTTTTAGTTTTTTGTTTGTTTTAGTATCAATATCTGGCAACAATGCTTAAGCTGAAAGCAATCAAAAAAGCCCATGGACAGGTTATTGCTGACAGGATACAGCATTCGGTAAGGGTAACGCAACAATTATAATGATATTATCTGTCATAAACTTTATCAATGCTGTCAAAAACAGTAGCATTTAACACTAGTACACACAGATCTGTAGAACAAGTAGGTTACAGAATGAAATGAAACACGCAAAAACTATACATGAATAAGTCAATGCCATGTCATTCAGTATAGTTACATTTTCAGAAATCATGCTATAAACTTTCATAAGAGCACTATACAAAGTTATTGTACTTATGTATTGTTGCAATAAACAAATGATCAAATTATTCACCCTTAAATATAGTAAAGTATTAACAAATTTTTATGCAATAAATAGGGTATGATTTAAAAATGATCATCCCTCCAAAACAGAGAAAACATCTTTCACAAACATCTACATTTCTGTCTCCTTTATAGTGTATATAATGAGGGGTTATTATAACACAATTATTTAACACCAACCCCCTTTTTTTGTGTGTGTGTGTGTTATGCACAGTAAAAATATTGAAACAAAGATGAGTAAGCCATAAAAGGGTGAGAAGTATCAACTTGACAAGTTACCCATCTTTGTGACATCAATTGTTCAAACACCCACATGATTGGCTAACAGTTGTGTATGTTTTACAGCCTACATTCCTCATAGATGGACGCTGTTGTGATTTGGGTTAAAAACGCATAAAATGATCTGTAATAACAGACAAAGCAGTAGTGACAACATAATAAAAAAGCTACTCACTCTTGTGTGTTGTGACTGTCAGATATATTCGGCACTGATCTTCTTCTGCTGAGGCGGTGCTTATCCACAATATTACATCATAGAGTGGCACATTCCACAACCTACTGTTTTAACAGACTGGCTTCAATATAAGCTGTTTTTAGACTAACAATAAAGTT
>NW_015632993.1:0-234 GCF_001515625.1 Sinocyclocheilus rhinocerous
TGGTAGCAAAATTATAATTTAAATGCTATTTGTCCTAAATGCATTCAGACTAACAGTTAGAACACTCAGGATTGCATTTTCATCATGAGGTGGGAAATTCAGTGCGGCTTTGAAAATGCATTCCGAGCTGACCACGCCCACCCTCCCTCAATCATTGCTTCAAGGCGGGGATTGGCGGAAGCGTGTACGTTTGGATTGTTCAAAACATGGCGGCTGGAGATCTGATAAGATCGT
>NW_015632993.1:395-609 GCF_001515625.1 Sinocyclocheilus rhinocerous
GGGTGACCCACGTGACGTCAGCGTCTTGAAATTAGCTGTTTTTTAAACATTTAAGGAGCCAAGCTGCTGTGTAAAGACTATAAATGGACATTACAAGCATTACAATATAGATATTTTATACCTAAAATAATACTCAACCTTTTCCTGTATCCTGCTGTACTTCCCTGAATAAGTCTTTAAAGGGGTCATATGATGCTGCTAAAAAGAACATTAT
>NW_015632994.1:0-604 GCF_001515625.1 Sinocyclocheilus rhinocerous
GCGGCTGTCTGTAATCCTCCATTCAGCATTCAGACTGCGCGTCGCATTCAGTTACGACAGTCAAGACGATGGAACTCTCTCTAGGATGATTCAGTGTTCCTATTATTATACTTGATCTGTAACGTTAGATAAACATCAGTGGTTTTGCATGAAAGTGCTTTATCTTGCTGGAGTTTAGTGCTAATTCTAAATCATGTTACTTTATAATAGGGTGTCTGTTAGAGATCACTACACTGGAGTAGAGAGCACTATGAATTGTTCTTCACGCGCACAGTAACTGAAATTTAAAACTGTTAAAAGAAAAGGCTCAATAAACTATGGCACAGATATAATACACTACGCATCAATGTCTCTTCCCTTTGTGCTTTGAACTTTTCACGCATCAATTTCTCTTCCCTTTGTGCTTTGCACTTTTTAATGCAAAGCGCTGTGTGCTGTGACTCCGTGTTGCTTCAAGTGCATCATTCTACGCATGGGATGCGCATAAGCGCTTTGTACCGCTCCGTAATGGAGCCTTTCATGTTCTAAAACTTTTGTGCAATGAAAGATTGTTAATAGACTTTCTTGTTCTGTCTTATCTATCCTATGTTGCTGCCTCATTACT
>NW_015632995.1:0-2591 GCF_001515625.1 Sinocyclocheilus rhinocerous
ATTAATATAATACACCTTTTTATTTACCCACCATTAGAGTATACTGTTATATGTATAAACCTGAAAATAATAAAATAATTTGTGATTAATTTCACAAACATGAATTCTGACTATGCTTTAGAAAGCAGCATGAAACAGTAATGTCAAATTCTATAAATGTTATTTATTTATTCATTTATTTATTTTAATTTATTATTATTATTATTATTATTATTATTACTACTACTACCTTTTTGAAGCATTTTTTCTCTCTTGGCTTTTCCATAGACCCCCCCATATCAGTGATATTTTAGTATCATTAATAAACTATTATAAATTTTGTTAATATTTTTAATTAATTTTTATATTTTCTGTTTTCATGTTTTAGTAATTTTGTTGTGTGTTTTTATCATTTGTAACAGTTTTAGATTTTTGTAAATAGATTTTTATTTATTAATTTTAGTTTGAGTTATTTTAGTTTTACTTTACTTCAAGGCAACTAGCTGAAATAAAAAGTAAAATTTTTTAAATATTTTATTGTATTTCAGTTAAGTTTCAAGTAATGACAATATAGTTTTGGTTTTAGTTTTGGTTTTAGATCACTATAACAATGGGCATTTTATTTTCATATCTATTCAGAGTATCTATTGTTTTTGACATTTAAAGCCTACCATAAGTAATAAACATTTTTTGCTCGATAAAGTTGTGCTGTGCTGGTTTGATGTTTTGTTATACTGTATAATTCAATCAAATTTACACATTTCAGTGTGGCTTCAGTGTTCAAATATTTGATTGTAAGAGAGAATATGTTGTAATACTTCATACTTCAAAAGTTGCAACCCATGAGAGACATGTTTCCTTTTTATCTGACACAAAACTAGCAGACAAGCACATGGTCCTTGCTCCATAAACATGCCACAAACAGGCAAAGAGGGACAGAGGAAGTCAGATAGAGTTGCGTAAAAGCCCCAGGCCAATCGTGGCATTTCAGCCCACCGTGAAGCAACCTGCTTTCTGGGGAGACAGAAAGAGTGAGAGCGACAAAACCAGAAAGAAAGAGGAAACAGCAGAAAAGAGATGGAGAAAGGGAGAATGAAAAGCCGCACCGCTCTGTCAGGAAAGGTCAATTAGGAGCCTAAACCACAGGGGACGTGTGTTGCCCAGGAAGTGCCTTCCGACCCCCAGCCCAGGGATGGTGCACCACAACAGTCACAAACCTCCCGTTGCCATGGCAGCATGACATTTGTCACCATTCAAATGAGGCCCGGACCTGACTTAAACAAGCCAGGCCAAAAGCCCTGTCAAGTAAACCTCCAGCAGAATTATGAAAACATTAAAGTAACCAGTGGTACATTACGATCAGTCAGCAGCAGGTAATGTGGCTGGGGGAATGGAAGTGATATTCATAAACTGCCTTCAAATAAAAAGCAATTAGTGAGATTTGTAATGTAAAGTTCAGGCATTTATAGAGCTAACAGAGGAAACAACACCAAACCCTCACAGACTCCCAATGAGCCATTAGAGAGGGGCCAGAAACACAGAGACATAAATAAAAGAGTCCATTGGGTCATAAACACCCAAATTAAACTAATTACTGCAGTAAATATCTCATTACATTGATTATACATACATTAGATGCCACATAAATATGATTAGTTAAACAACGGTAAACAATTTGTTGGTCTTCCTTCTTCATGTTAATTGAGCTCGTCAAATTTTGATTTTATTATCCAAGTTGTCGTTTTATTCTGGTTGTATATTAAATTGGTTTATAAAGGGCTGTCAATATCATTTGTTTTAAATAATCCATGCCTGTTTATTTTCTTCAGTTGATGAATGTTTCAGTTCTACAAATATGCATAACAGGACACATAACAGTCAGGATTTTGCTTAGAAAAGTACATGTGATCACGAATAATGTTCAAAATTCAAATGAAGACGTTGTTACCCATTAACAGGAATGTAGTTTGTGAAAGTTCACAGAGACGGGTCATGCAAACCGCTTTCCTCACCTTTTACATCAAGACAAAACAATGTTGCCATCTAGTGGTGACGAAATGATTTAAAAACATTCAAATGTTTTGTCTCAACTTGCTTATAAAAAAGTCAAGATATATACAGTCAGTTTTAAACCAATTATTGCACAGATTTTATTCTTCCTCAACAAATGAAAAAAAAAACTGTGCAGTCAGAGAAAAAGAAGCCTTAACAACTTGAACAGATTACATGAATGTAGTTTCTAGTATGGCAGATATCAACATTATGTCATTATAGAAAACAAAGAAAACTACTAATTGTCCAAAGATATAATTACAGTATGCATATATGCATATATTTCAAATCTGAATATGGAAATTATAAACTGCTGACTATTATGTCTATTGTTGTATTTTAAAACTTGTGAGCATATTTTACAAAGTCATGAAACCATAATCATAATCAGCATTAGAAAGCTGGTAGCTTTACACTAGAATTCAATTTTTAAACAGGAATACAATAATGCCTTTAAGGACCTGTATGCTTACTGTAACTGTAAGTTCTTCCAGTAATTAATTAATGGAGATTTGAACATTTAAGTATACTTGACTTATACTTAGAAAAAGTCTAAATAT
>NW_015632996.1:0-690 GCF_001515625.1 Sinocyclocheilus rhinocerous
GTGCTGCAGAGCTGGAGCGGATCTCCTGTTGAAGAACATCTCCAAAGCACTATGAACCATCTGACTAGTAAGTAATACCTCAAACATTCAAAAGTTGATCAAATATTCAAAAAAATATATCAAATAAATATCAAATATTTCCTGTATGTCCTACAAGGCCATCTTGTTTAACTCTGCACTGAGGACACTTCATACACAACAACCTACAGAAGGGTCCATCATAATTCGAAAAAAGACACTGATAATAAAAAAAAGATCTTTGAAATTAAAATTAATAACTAAGACAGAACCAGAGTACTGTGAGCGTACCTCACTTCAAACTGTAACGGTCTGTATGTATATTATTTTCTAAACTTTAGTGAAGTGTTTGTTCAAGTAGATTTTGTTGCTTGTGGAAACCTCTGAAAGGTGCTTAAAACTTAAACTCTTATTTGCACTCTTCAAGACTGTTCACCAAAGACTAAATTTCAGTCCGGCAGAATTTTCTGCACACTTCACCACTGAGGCCAAAATGAGCATTGTGAATGTAAGAGCCTCACACTACGTTGTTTGTTTGAATTGTATTTCAGGGCAGTCCGTGAAGACAGATAACCTGGACAGATCCAGATGATTCCAGATCCAGCCTCCACACCAGACTTCTCACTCACAAGGATTGCTGTCTACTAGATATTATGTGTACTCTTCAGACTT
>NW_015632997.1:0-703 GCF_001515625.1 Sinocyclocheilus rhinocerous
TTTAATTTATAATTTGTCTTCAATCTCATTTTGTTAAAAAAAAATAAAAAATCGTCAATCGACTCGAATCGTGAGTTGAGTGAATCGTTACATCCCTACTGATGCATGCAACACCCGCTGAGTGGCATTAAACAGCTTGAAAGATCAAAGACACTTTTTAATATAACTCCGACTGGATTCGTCTGAAAAAAGAAAGTCATATACACCTAGGATGCCTTGAGGGTGAGTAATTTGTGGGCTAATTTTCATTTTTGGGTGAACTAGCCCTTTAAATTAGATTTGATGATGCCTGCAGAAACCCTGTATGTAAATGCATGGATCAGAATGCTTCAGGCATGTTGATTGTATTTGTTTTGCTCCGTAGTGTCTATTCCGGCTGCTTTCTGTATCGCAGTTTTGAATTTGTCTATAAAAAAACGTGCATTATCTACATTATGTCTACAATCAAATATCATTTCATAAATTGCATAAACAATTATGAACAAAACAGCATCATGTATTTATGCATTGCTTAATCCAAAGAGCCGAAGTGCAATTTACTCAGATTGCATTTAAAAACATATGAGATGCAGTGAAAAAGGAATAAACCTTCACAAATTCGCGACGTATTTTCTAAAAGTTTAAACCGTTTTAACTTTGCATGGCTACAACTCTTGCATGAGACGCGAGTGCAGCAGTCATATTTGTCCGTCTAAAGATGCGC
>NW_015632998.1:0-562 GCF_001515625.1 Sinocyclocheilus rhinocerous
AGAGTTGTTATTTAGTAACATGATGCCAGGCGTAATGGAGAAGTGAGATCAGCTCGGGCCTCTAGACATAAAATCATGAAATTATATAAAATTGATCAAATTGGTTTGTTACTGAAAAGGTTTCCACTATCAATGACTTCCTATGATTGTTTTCATACTGAGAGCAATAATACCCATAATGCCACAGTCGGTCAAACTTGCTGTCCCTGAACCGTTGATCTGACTTTCGGTAAAAAAAGATGGATTTGTTGTTAATATACCAAACTGTAATGTTTTTAACACATCAACTAATTTGATGGCATGATGGCAGAAGTGTTTGATCTCTGCGACGCTTTCTCATGTTGACTCCGATCTTTCGGCTCGTCTCGATATCCACACTTGCTCATGAGCACTTGAGAGCGTGTATGTGACAGGAATTAAAACTTTGCCGTGTACGTTAATTTAATTTGAAAATACATATAACTTGGTAGTAAAAAATATAATATGTTGTAATTTGTTATTGCAAAGGTCTGTTGTAAATATGTATTTTGAAGCAGCACCATTTCTAAACACAGTTACATAG
>NW_015632999.1:0-905 GCF_001515625.1 Sinocyclocheilus rhinocerous
CAAAATAATGTTCTTTATAGCAACATCATATGACCCCTTTAATCTACACTGTAAAGTTTTTTCTCGAATTCTCATGTATGCAATTTCTAATTTAGCTTACACATTAAAGTTTTCCTCATTCTTGTTTTACTACCAAATTAAATGTAATTATTTTAATTAAGAGTTTTCCTCGAATTCTTTTTTTTTTTTTTTAATCAAATTATATAATTAATTTTACTTAGACTGTAAAGTTTTCCTCAGGTTCTCATGTTTTGCTCCTAAATTATATGTAACAACTAATTAATGTAACTTACGCTAATACAGCTTTCCTCAAATTCTCACATTTTACTACCAAATTTTATGTAATATCTAACAGTTTAATTTACAATGTGAAATATTCTTTGAATTCTCGCATTTTGCTACCAAATTATATGTAGTTTGTAATAGTTTAACTCACATTTTGAAATATTCCTCAAATTCTTATGTTTTGCTCTCAAATTAATATATGTAATTATATGTATAATGTAAATTAATATCTTATGTATAGTTCCATAGTTTTAGTATAGTTTAGTTAGTATAGTTAGTAGCAGTGTTGGGTAAGATACTCAAAAAAAGAAATCATCTACAAATGACTAATTACTTCTTTAAAATTGTAATTTGATTACATTACTGATTACTGCATTTAAAAAGTAATCAGATTACTAATTATTTTTCAAGTTACTTTCAAGTTTACTTTTCAAATTATCAAACCTAAAAAAATACACTACAAAGTGAAACTCGTAGTTTTTTCATTAGTTTAATATTGACTGAAAAATTACATAAGTATTATTTGTATATACTTGCAATATCAACAAAACTTTTTTTTTTTTTTTTGGTTTTGTAAAATAAAGAAAACGTCTCGGTTACGTATGGTAACCCTCGTTCCC
>NW_015633000.1:0-621 GCF_001515625.1 Sinocyclocheilus rhinocerous
CACAAGTAAATAATTCAAGGACAGTATTACAAAAATAATGTCCTTGTAAAGGAATAGTTCACCAAAAAAAAAAGAACATTCTGTCATAATTTACTCCCTAGTTTCAAACTCATCTTCAGAACACAAATGTAAACACTTTTAATGAAACCTGAGAAGTTTCTACACTTCACTGAAAGTCCACACAACCAAAACTTTGACTTTGATGCAAAAACATTATAAAGCCATTCAAATTAATCTATATAGCCTAAATTGAGTGGTTTAATCCAAAATGAAACCTTACCATCAATAAAGCAATCATATGTCTTCATAAAACTTTAATTAAACCAATTGATTCAAATAGATTAATTTTACAACACCTTTATGACCATTTTAAGTTGTTTTGGTTACTTGAACTTTCAATGGAGGGACAGAAACCTTTCAGGCTTAATTAAAAATGTGTTTTTAGGAGATAAAAGTTGTATGAGTTTGTAATAACATTAGAATCAGAATCAGAATCAGAATCAGAAGAGCTTTATTACCAAGTATGTTTACACACACAAGGAATTTGACTTGACGACAGGAGCTTCCAGTGTAGAAGAAAGTACAAACATAGTGCAGACATACATGATAGTGCAGACATAC
>NW_015633001.1:0-483 GCF_001515625.1 Sinocyclocheilus rhinocerous
TGGGAAATAGGAAGTTTTTCATGGTTTTTAATCAAATATATATATATGTGTATATATTTAGATAGATAGACAGATAGATATATAGATATAGAGATAGATATATAGATAGATATACAGTAGATAGACATAATGTATATCATGTATATTAAATCATATTATACTGTATATGTTCTTATAATATATATGTGTATGTGTGTGTATATGTGTTATGTATTAAAATTATTTGCCAAAAATATCATAATTATGACATAAAGGTCAAAATTATGAAACACACACACACACATTTATGTATATACATGGTATGTGTATACGTTATAAATCGAAATTTAGTTTAAAAAAGTTTTAAAAAAAAGAAAAGTTATAGACATTGTCAAAATTATGAAATGTTATTTTCAAATTGTACATTTATAGTTATATGTTATTATATAATCTATCTATCTATCTATCATCTGACTATCTATCTATCTATCTATCTATCTATCA
>NW_015633001.1:699-891 GCF_001515625.1 Sinocyclocheilus rhinocerous
TGGAGGAAAGGTTAAGGAATTACAGCTCTTTTTCAAGGGACCATAAGTAATTGGACAATTGACTCAAAAGCTGGACAGGCGTGGGCTATTCCTTCGTTATTTCTATAAGCAGGTAAAAGTTCTGGAGTTGATTCTACGTGTGGCATGTGCATTTGGAAGCTGTTGCTGTGAACCACATCATGCAGTCAAAGG
>NW_015633002.1:0-1082 GCF_001515625.1 Sinocyclocheilus rhinocerous
TCTGCAGGACATCGGCACTCCAGGACCGACGTTGCCTACCCCTGGCCTACTGAATTCACTCTCAACACTATTTTTGCAGTAGGCTGTAAGTTACACCTTATTGATTATGAATATTAACGCAACATGGTAAATAGTTTTAATGATTAATGATTAAAACTATCATTAGATGCGTTAAGCGTTTTGTAATGGTTTTCTATGGGAAAACACTTAACTTGAAATTAAAAAGTGTTGCATTTACATTCTGGGCGCATTTGCTCACTTACACATATTATGCGTGTATAAGTACATATGTTAATCTTATAAGTAATAATTGATATAATCTTTGTGTTCTGATGAGGAATGAAACATACATCTTGAGGCCTGAGGCTCAGTAAACTGTCGTTACATATTGGATCGTTGATTATGAAAATTGCATCTATCCTGGACAGGTTCACCCCTAGGTAGTAATATGATGCAGCTAAGTCAAAGTAAATAATATAAATTTACTTTCTCTAGGTAGTAGATGCAGCTAAGTCAAAGTAAATCATATAAATTTACTTTCTATAAATTTATAAATGGCGGACCAACACTGTTAATCACTGTTTCATAAAACAAGTTTACCAAATAAGCCTGGTTTATTTCAGTTAGTCTGACTTCTTGTCAGTTGATTTGGTTCAAAATAAGTCAGACTAACTGAAATAAGCATGGCTTATTTGGTAAACTAGTTTTATGAAACAGCCCCCTGCTCAGCTTCCAGATCATGGCATGTTATTATTATTATTAATATTATTTAAATCTGTAATCAGCATAGACAAGTGTTCTAATGCCATATGATAATACAACAAATTCTGTATTTTCATTTCATGCAGCTCTTTCGTTCTTTCTTTCTTAAATGGTTCTTTGTATATAATTTTCAGTTCCTATGAGGTAAGGGGTAAATAAATAAACCAATTTAAAACCAAAATCAGTGTAAAACAGCTGCATAAAAAGATGTCTGTGAATTTTATTGTATGAGGGGAAGCACTTTTAAAGAAATCTACATTATGTATTGTAACAACAGTCATTGTCATTTTAAGCAGAAGCCAAAGTTTATAGTTAAACCG
>NW_015633003.1:0-508 GCF_001515625.1 Sinocyclocheilus rhinocerous
ACCGAACAATCCTGGATCATGTCAAATCATCAACAATCAAATCCAGCTAACTGAGTAATCCATGTACGAAGAACGGACCCCGAACTTGTGTATGCAGTGGTTTTATTGTTGTCCTGTTTGTGTGTTAATAAAGTGGACAGCACTAGTTGACAATAAAATTCATGCTTTGCAAAAAAAGAAGAAAAACTTGTAATATGCCTGTAATATTTCTGCAGTTCACTTCACTGACATGAGGTCCCACGCAAACACAGCCATGTTGCTTGCCATTTTTAAAAACCTTGGACATAAAATAAACATCTGCGTTTCACTATTTATTCAAAGAGTGTCATTATTGATTAAAAACTGCTGTGAAATGCTTCTGGATCAATTAAAAGCAAAGCTGCTTTATTTCTCCTTTAGTTTTGACAAATGTTTCAAGAAAACTGGTAACAAGCATTTAAGTTACCTCTAACTAGCCAGCAGTGAGATCAGGAATAATATACACATTTGTGTGCAGTAAATGTGCCCT
>NW_015633004.1:0-356 GCF_001515625.1 Sinocyclocheilus rhinocerous
CTTTTTTTAAATGTCACATTGTCAGTGAAACAACCTAATTTCTGTCCTTTATTTTTGTGATGTAAGTTCAAAATGAAATTAATAAGTTTTATACGTTATTCATTTTGTTAGTGTCATTTATTTGTAAATGAGTCTGAGTACTTTCTGTAAATTTTGTATTTTTGTTTTGCATATTCACATGTGCAAATAAAAGAGAAGTAATTATGTACATTGTTATTTTTTTTAATGCAGCTTATAATTTTTTCACAAACATTCTTCTATACGTTTATTTTTTTGTCCTGTAAATAATTTTTTTTACACAAAACAAATTGTTCTATACATTACTGAAAGTACTTTTTACAACTATTTACAACATA
>NW_015633004.1:398-635 GCF_001515625.1 Sinocyclocheilus rhinocerous
AATAATCACATGCCAATGTGCATTGGCTCGTTTAGTTTACACTCGAAGTGGATTGGCCTCTCTAAGCGAGATCCCAATTCATCGGTCATCCGACGTGACGTCTCTGTTCTCTCCTTCAGGGAACGTTTCTTCTGGACATTGAACTTTTTGAACGTTTTATGAGACATTTAGCAAGTGTATGCTAACTTATGCCCATCAGGGTAGATCGAGTTCAGATGTGCGCATTTACTTTCCCTG
>NW_015633005.1:0-526 GCF_001515625.1 Sinocyclocheilus rhinocerous
AATGGTATACAATCACACTGATTACTAAAATAAAATCATATGCAAAATTTAAACCAATCTCTCTTTTATATTAGTGTTATAGTAGTTGTAGTGGGGTACACATAGAACACCCTAACAACCACATAAGAACAGCCTACAAGTACACATAAAACACCATAATAATTGCAGCAATGAAAATAATACTGAAAATAATCTTGTGGCTTTTTTCTCTCTCTCTTTCTCTGTTGGAGAATTGTGAGCAAAATAGTGGCCTCACAGTTCACTCGTTATCAGTGATTACTACTCTAAATGGATACATTTCATATACTTTAACACACATCACTCACTGTTGTTCATGCTGCAAATAATTCTGATTTCGTTTTCAGATTTGACCCTGACTATCTGCAATGTCATTTTCCAACTGATGCAATCTGATTTTCCAAAATCCTGATGTTATAAGATCTCAAACATCAAATAAATGTGGTTTTATTATGCATATTACTAGCAGGTGGGCTGGTTTATTTGTACTTATACAGCACAAATTAAT
>NW_015633006.1:0-549 GCF_001515625.1 Sinocyclocheilus rhinocerous
ATCAAGTTTTTGGTTATGTCAAGCATGCTAGATCTAAACCAGGAATCTCTTGATGTGCACTCAAATGCTCTGACACTGAGCTATACCCCCATACATTATGAAGCACAAACCACAGAAAGGAATTTAGATCCTAGCAACAGTAGCTCAAAACTGCACACAGGAAATTAGATTTTTCATTTTTACAATATCATACAACAACATCTTCACTTTAAACTAAAGGCTTTGGATAACCCAAAGCTGCCAAGTTTAAAATAAAGGCTTTGGTTAACCCAAAGCTGCCAAGTCCAAAGGGGGCACCCCGTTTTGAACTGGGGACCTCTTTATCTGCAGTCAAATGCTCTACTACTGAGCAATACACCCACAGAATCAGCAGCTCAAAACCGCACTCAGGAAATTAGATCCTTCATTTTGACAATATCAAACAACAACAACAACATATTCACTTTAAAATAAAGGCTTTAGTTAACCTAAAGCTGTGTAGTCCATAGGGGGCAACCAGATTTAAACTAGGGACCTTTTGATCTGCAGTCAAATGCTCTACCGCTGAGC
>NW_015633007.1:0-711 GCF_001515625.1 Sinocyclocheilus rhinocerous
AGGAGGCTCACAGAGGGCCTTACTACCCCAAATTGAAAGCCAGAACGCAAAACACAGGCTACCTAAGTTCAGCTATACACAGAAAGTGGAGGAATAACTCACAGAACTGAAAGGAGGCCTACAACACTTATAGTATCTGAAGAGAGAAGGTCTCCATAGAGGCCTCATAACACACTAACATTTTTAGAAAATTAATCATACTCACCCCCCCCCCACACACACACACTGGAGGAATCCCACAGGAAGCTCCCCGTCCTTGCGTCCTTTATTCTGTATGACCGGAGACCAAGGCAACACACTTGAAGTCAACCTTGAGCCAGACCATCATCGGGGAGTTCTGTCCACAGATTGAAACAGCCAAAAAAAGGTCCAGCTATAGGGGTTGAAGTGCAAGTGCATGAAAGCTCCCACCACACCTAACCTCAGGGTCTTTCAGGGTCAGATTCTGGACCAGACAGGACAAATTACCTCATCTGAGCTCACTTTCTAACAGTTAGAAAAATATTTACATTAAATGAGAGAGTGAAGAACCATATTATAGTCTTTTAGATTATAAAGAACCTTTTGTGCAATGGGAAGGGTCCCTGGATATTAAAAGTTCTTCATGGAACCCTACACTCTGACAAAGATCCATTTAAGAACCTTATTTTTAGGAGTTCAGCACTCACTGTGTGAGGTGCCATTAAGAGCTGATTGTGATGTGTATCCTAT
>NW_015633008.1:0-172 GCF_001515625.1 Sinocyclocheilus rhinocerous
TGAATAGAATAAAAAATAAAGTTGTAGGGATGTACTAGGATGTAGAGATAAATAGTATAAGGTTCTTGCACATATTTGTATTGCACAATGGGAGAATATTTAAAGGCAGGGTATGTGATTTTTCAAAAACACTTTAGAAAACTGATTCGGGCCGAATAGCAAAACAAACTTG
>NW_015633008.1:425-549 GCF_001515625.1 Sinocyclocheilus rhinocerous
GCCTGCGATCGGACGCTGAGGTTGCTTTGTTTCTTCTCAATAGGTGAGTAACACCGTGTAACATCGTGGCTAAAATCTGCCACACTGGACGCGATCAAACGACCGTTGAAAACCATTTGAAATT
>NW_015633009.1:0-650 GCF_001515625.1 Sinocyclocheilus rhinocerous
GATGTCTGTTTGTCAAATCGCATCTCCTAAATAGTGACGGTAGGTAAATTTCATACTCAAGTTAAATTTTCATTATTTAATTGACCTAATATTTTCTTTTCATAATGCAGGAGAATGGCACCAGTATGATGATATCATCTGTAAAGAACCATCTAAAGATGTGATGAAACGTATAAAAGAATTTCTGTGGTCTGAGCAGAGGAAAAAAATAATCGAGGGAAGAGAAATCGCTGGTTCAGTCATGCTGCAAACTATCTTTGACCTCCTGAGAAGCTGGAGCAAAATTAACCTCGGCAACTTCTTTTGTCAACTGCAACAGTTTTATGAAGTCTATGGCAACCCTTTTGTATTTGAAAAGACAATTGTGAAATGGGGCTCACTTGAATATGGTGAAAAAAATGTAAGTAAACCATATGTATCTCAGTATATAATGAAAAACATTTTTATATTTTTCACCCAAAATCCCACCCAGAATTTTAATTCTTTCTGAATCTCATCATTTGTCTCATCCTTATGTCATTCCAAATCTTAATAACTTCATGGAACAGAATAGATAAAATACTGCAGGATATCGCCCACATGCACATCTATCTATCTATCTATCTATCTTTACAGTGGTGGCCAAAATGATTAGAACACTAGTATTTTCA
>NW_015633010.1:0-551 GCF_001515625.1 Sinocyclocheilus rhinocerous
TATGAAGAAGTACTTAAAGTGTATGGAAAGCAAAGTCACAATGATGTAAAATTAGTGTCATTCATTTTATTGTCATTCACATTGATGTTAAAATAAAATTTTCTGATTTGTGACATTACTTTTTATGTACTGCTAAAACACTGCTGGTCACTTTCAGAAGTTGTAGTGATTCTTTCTTTTCCAAGAAAGAATGTGAAACAAATTGGTTATACAATTTTCATTTTTTAATATTTTAAAATATAATTTAAATAGATTTTTCACACTTTAAGCAATATCGTATCGCATATCAAATTTTTTAACAAGGTATCGCATATCGCATTTTTCTTCAATATCGCACAGCCCTAATTAATGGTGCTAAAAATATAGCTTTGAAATCACAGGAATAAATTGACACATTTAAAAATATTTTCGAATAGAAAATAGTAACTGTATCTGATTTAGAATGAGCAGAAATCTGTGAGAAATATAATGACCCAAAGACAAAAGAACTGATAAAAAATCTACAGCCATGTGGGCAGCGTTGTGTCAAATGCCATAGCTGTGCACAAGGT
>NW_015633011.1:0-1210 GCF_001515625.1 Sinocyclocheilus rhinocerous
GCCGGTTCCGATTTATGGCCGGTCAACCGGTGCATCCCTACTAATAATTTTCCAGTAGCCTTGGTTCCAAAGGTAGCTATACAAAAGTTGGGGTTTTTAGGATTTGTATTAAGTTTTTTTAGAAGAAATTAATACTTTTATTCAGCAAGGAAGGATGCATTTGATTGATTAAAACACAGTAAAGGCAAGATTAAAATCAAGATCAGGTGGTTAAAAAGTATTGACAGTTTCTGACTATCTGACTATAGATCTCTTATCTGTAGGGTTTGAGATATTTCACAGATTACGAAAAGCTCTCAAGTGCTAAAAACCCAGTAACACTTCAGTTGGTTGCACCGATCGGGGACACTTCCGCCTTATTCTTAACAAATACAGCTGACATAATAATGTTTAAGCGTCTATATGGAAACGCAAAGTAGTTGCTGTCCGAAAAGCCGAAATAAAGAAATTTCCCCCTTTTTTGTCACAATGTGCACTTGAGGAAGATCACATTTTTTGCCCAAATAAGTCTTTAAGTTGAACATTTCACACTACAGATGATTAAGGAAGCAAATGCAATCGGCACTTCCTTATAATAACCAAGAGAGGTACAGTCAAAGCCTTGAGCTGATACAGACTTCCTTCTGCCTTAGCAAAAAGGGTTGACTCATCTGATTGGCTTTAATGATAGCTGGATTTGAACTCAGTCAATTCAGTTGCTGTTGTTGGAACAAAATCAAGTTTGTTGAGTAATTATAAAGAAAGTCAAAATAAGGAACAAGAAAGCTAGTTTGTAACTACGTTTGTGCTCTGTACTTAATGTCCTCTTGATATCCAGTTATCCACTTTCAAGAACTCTTGAAACACTTTACCATGCATGTCTGAACTTGAATGAAAGTTAAGGAATGTTTTTATTTTCTTGCTATTTAAAGGTGTAACATTTTTCCTGTGCAGTCTCAGAGGTCTTCAGCTAATGAGGATTTAGCTGCGATGCTGACTACTCCTGATGACGGACACACATGTTTCTGAATCTACTGTACACTCTCAGAAATAAGCTAATGAGGAGCTGCGATGCTGACTACTCCTGATGACGGACACACATGTTTCTGAATCTACTGTATGCTGCATACTTTTAGGAGACTGACCCCCAGAAAAACTCTCTAGCTGCAAATCCTTCTCGAAATTAATTTACAAATGATTTGTTCAAAACGAACACTTAAGTTGAGCCACC
>NW_015633012.1:0-1133 GCF_001515625.1 Sinocyclocheilus rhinocerous
GCTACCGTCTGCACGGCGGCAGAGACCTCCATCCCGCCGCCGCCGCCGTCCTCTCCTCCGCCACCGTCAGACATTTCCCGCCGCGATGAAGCGCAAAGAGCCGAAGACGGAGCTGTGAGAGAGATCCGCTGTATCACGGACTCTGACACATCACCGGAATGACCAGCGCCCCGCGCGTCGCCGAACTTTATTGTTTCTCGGAAGTCTGTGATATGTAGTTTTTCCACCGGTGGAGCGAACGAGTGAACGCGGCGCGAGAACTACAAATCCCAGAAAGCCGAGAAGCGTCACACGCGCTCGCGTCAGCGCGTCTCTGCTGCAATGACGCGTGTATATGAAAGACATAAATACATTTCTTGCCAAATTTTACATTCATAAATGTACATTTTCAAAGAAAACTCCTTCCTTTTTTGTTTTCAGGAGAGATTTTGATGTGTATGTAAGACTCTTTCATGGTGTGATTCTTATAAACTAGCATAGTATGCTTTGGATTAATGTATGTAAACCTCATTGTCTTTTGTTCTTATTCTGTCTTTGTATTTGTTGCTCTTTTGTTACATTAAACCTTATAATGTGTCAGACTGATTCCAAATCAGTTTGTTTTGTTTTGGGAGGCAACACAAAGACAGAAACATTTCAGTTAATATTGTAACATAGGTTTGTTTAATCGAGTTTAGGAGCTTAAATGAGTTACTGTCTAAACCACAGTTTTTATTGACTTGTGAGCAGTGTTGGGGAGTAACTAGTTACATGTAACAGAATTACGTAATTTAATTACAAAATAAATGTAACTGTAATCAGTCACAGTTACTGAGAAAAATGTGTAATTAAATTACAGTTACTTATGAAAATGTTACAGCTGAATATTTTCACTCACATACAGAAATGATTGATTTCTTTCATAAATTGCGTTGACTGCTCTAAAATATGAGACAGCAATGTTTCAGGAGTTTAGGAGACATGCTTATTCCATAACTGATTTATTTCCTATTTGGGTTTATGTATATGCTTTATTTTTCAGAATTAGCTGTTTTTCCCAGGCACTGTTTCCCATCATAACTGTGCAAATATCACGGGAAATTCGAGCGTGCCGCTGCGTCATTACGTCACGTCTGTAAACATAAAGAAGTAGT
>NW_015633013.1:0-294 GCF_001515625.1 Sinocyclocheilus rhinocerous
AAATCAGCGTTGGCGAGTCCATGTAACAGTGTCAGTCGCCAGTTGCCGGGTACAACTTTTACGAATTATAACAATGCAATTAAGTGAAAACAACAGTCAGTTTTTAAAGAGATTCACTGTTTCTGACATAAGCGAATAAAATAATCTTTTCCAAAGGCAAGATCATCGTGATTAGCTGTTCTGTCATAAGCGGCAAGAGCGAATCAAATATACAAACGGGCAGATAAGGTCAGAGCAGTGTGATGGCCAGCTTGTCCCTAGACACGGTTCTAATAACTTTTACCTGAGAAGATT
>NW_015633013.1:329-528 GCF_001515625.1 Sinocyclocheilus rhinocerous
AAGATTTTGCTGCTTCATTTCGGAAGATTAACTTTTCCCTTCTTTATTCTTCATAACCCAAGAATGCGGCGACACATGGTTGTGCCGTCTAAACGGTGCAGTGAAGTATAGTTTGAAAGGCTGCGCATTCTGCTGTATCGGCTGTACGAGCCGATTCAGACAGCTCACCAGTAGCGCTTCAACGCACGAAAACACACAC
>NW_015633014.1:0-197 GCF_001515625.1 Sinocyclocheilus rhinocerous
TTATTTATTTGCACGTCTTTTTAAGCCATTCGGTACTCGCGCGCTACAGAGGCGGTGCGCAGTCACATCCAAAGTGTGCTCGTGCGTATATAAAGCCACTTTGCCAGTACCAAATTGAGTTTGCTACCAAATAAGCTCAGCAGAACCCTGCACGGGCCTCAAACATATGCCCTAGTCCGGCCCTTATCCGACAGATT
>NW_015633014.1:289-576 GCF_001515625.1 Sinocyclocheilus rhinocerous
CTCTTCCCCAATTACACAGCTGCTGTTGTAGCCATTAAAATAGTTCAGTTTCGTTTTTAATGGCAAAAGTGGTTATATATATTTTCGTTTCTTTATTACGTTAATTTAGAAATATGTTTGGAAAATGTTTTTGTTTGTTAAATAAATTCAAGTGTTTTTTTAAAGTAAGGACCAAGCGGCCAGTGGCAAGACAGTGAGTTGAGTTAATCATAGCCTATGTTTGATAAATTTAGCCTTCTCAGATCATCACCACTTGACTAAAATAAAATCTATAGGCCTATATAAAA
>NW_015633015.1:0-482 GCF_001515625.1 Sinocyclocheilus rhinocerous
TCGAATGCTTTCTCAGCATCTAATGAAAGCAAAGCAGTGTCTTTTTTTCCCCTCTGATCATGCAAAATATTCAGTACCCTTCTAACATTATGACATTCTTGTCTATGCAACATAAAACCATTTTGATCATTCCCTACTAAATATGGTAATACGTTTTCTAACCTTCTTGCCAAAATTTTACATAGAATTTTTGTATCTGAATTTAGTAAACTTATAGGGCGCATATTTTCACATTTATTATTAGGCTTTCCTGGTTTAGGAAGCAAAGTAATTAAAGCCTCACTCATAGATACAGGCAGCGTATTCTTTTCAAAAGCTTCCAATAACATCTCTAAAATAGGTCTTATTAATTTATCTTTAAATTTTTTATATATGTCTATAGGGATAACGTCTGGTCCTGCTGCTTTTCCAGCCTTCATTAACTCGATGGTGTCAACAACTTCTTGCAAACTTATATCTTTTCCTAAATATTTTTTTTGTTC
>NW_015633016.1:0-1113 GCF_001515625.1 Sinocyclocheilus rhinocerous
CTCCACTGCCTGTGGGCCAGCCGGCAAAGGCAGACGTGTAAGCTCTTTTTGATGCAGTGTTTGGTGCAGTGGTTCATCTCTACACTGATTGGATTGCGTGACTTTGATGCATGTCTGCGTGGCATAAGCTACATAGCCACATTTCCCAGAGGGTCTTTCAAGTGCACATGCTTGTTTGTCACATTCAGAGTCCATTTTACCTCAGTTTGTCTTCATCATGCGCATTTGGATTACAAACTGACACTTTCTGTGGCTAATACATATGCAGTATTTTGTTTTATTCATCTTGCATTACCAATGGAGGTTTTATTCCATTCCACAACCGATGACTGTACTTCTAACTCACTTTTGCTGTTTCTAAAACTTGTGAAGCTTGTTGTGAAACAGACATGTGGCGTTTGTGTTCAGCAGTGCTTTGCTTTGCTGTCAGGCATTATTGACATGGTGTTTGGGTCTTGGAAATGTTTTTTAAACCTCCGTCTTGTGTCTAATGTGCATGATGTGTGTTTCAAACAGCCTGTTGTGTTACATTTAGCAGGCATGTCTTGGGTCTTCCATCTGCTGCTCATGGTTCATGGTACGTTTGGATCTGCTCTCTAAACATTTCCTTTCTCCAAACTTCTCAATAGATCGACTCCATCGATAACTTCAGCCTGTCCAACACACCATCCCGGGAGGAAGATGGAAGATCCCAGGTCACGTCCCACTCTCGCTCACCCTCAACCACCAGCGATATGGAGTCTCAAGAGGTGGCTTCTCAATTTCTGACCCTCTTAACAATGCTAAAACTCTGTTTTGAAACTTAGTGACTTAGAAACTTAGTATATTCCAGTGCCGCTGTGGATGAAACGTAACACTTTGCTTCTGTGCATTCTGTGATTGCCTTATCCACAGTAAATGCATCGGATGCCACCTTACAACGAAGCCAAAATCATGCCTATGATGCCTTATAAGGCTGTCTAAATAGGCAGATCAGTAGGTTTTAGAACAGAGCTTCATTCAAGAAAAGAGACAATGCAGATGCTACTTTAATGTTTCTATTGGGATGGTATCATGTTGTGACTAATGTCCGTGACTGTTTTTCCAGCAGGTAGATCAGCCACAACGAGGTGC
>NW_015633017.1:0-565 GCF_001515625.1 Sinocyclocheilus rhinocerous
CATTATATAGTTCAGGATATTGTACTGTAGACAGATGCTGCACATGTGATAGCGCAAGTTTGTAGACTTGGGATTTCGAATGATTTTATTTCTTAAATCAAACTTCTAGCTTAACAAAATATTTTTGGAGTACAATATAGAAAGTGTCTTATTATTTTCCATACCTAATGCCTATGCTCCTCAGATAACCAGAGACCATTCTGTATCCAGAGTTGGGAGTGGTAGCACGAAAGTCTGCCACAATTCGTTGAAGTTCGTCCTCACTAATGTCTGTAAAGCACTGATTCACTGATAAGTTCAATTCTTTCATTCTTCTTCTAATTGTTCTAACACTCACATCCAAAAGTCTAGCAATTTCGGGAACAGTGAAGTCAAATTCAACAAGGAATTCAAGGCACTCTTTTGATATGTCAAAACGAGGGTGCCCCGTTTTTCCTGATCGAATAACTGTTGCTTGGTAACCACTGAGAACTGTGCATTGACAACTATCTAATATTTCCAATGCAAACACTAGATTCCGCTGAACTTCTGGAGCATTAGGTATTATAGTGGTTTCAGAAAATCT
>NW_015633018.1:0-1392 GCF_001515625.1 Sinocyclocheilus rhinocerous
AACTTGAGAAATATATTGAGATGTTTAGATGCAGAAATGGAAGAACCCTAAAATAACATTGCATAGTTCTCATTAAATATTGATTTTTGTAAGAGCAATAAATAAATAAAAGAAGCCAAGACAAACGAATGATTTTGTGGTTTTTATGGATTAAGATTGAAGACAGAAAGCTGCTGGTAAAAACACTCCACTCCATGCAGTGTATGTTTCATTCATACTCGAAGCCGGAGGGCGCTCTCGCGCAGAAAGTCGAAACAGGAAATCCCTAATATGAACAAAAGCGTCCAGCTATGCTGTATGAAAATAGTTGTTTACTTTTCACAGAAAAACAGAAACGTTTGGAAACATAAAGACATTAAACATATGATTGCGACAATATATTGTTTATTTGTGATTTTCAAGTCATCTCCAGGTAAAAAATAAAGTATATGAGCAATGCAGTGCTAATTGACATAGTGTTCATTACGGTGTAGAAACTATTCTGCCTTATTATGCGATTTAAAAAAAAGTGTTTGTAGTATATAAACAAATCATTATTATTGGTTATTGTCCAGCAGTGTATCTGATTTCTTAGCCAATTAAAAGCTAGAAATAAGAGAAAAATTAAAGTTGTCTATACACTACAGTCAAAAGTTTTTGAACATTAAGATTTTTAATTCTCTTCTCAGAAGTCTTTTCTGTTCACCAATTTATTTGATCCAAAGTACAGCAAAACAGTAAAATGTTGAAATATTTTTACTATTCAAAATAACTGTATTTTATTCCTGCAATTTCAAAGCTAAATTTTTAGCATCATTACTCCAGTCACATGATCCTTCAGAAATCCTTCTAATATTCTGATTTGCTGCTTAGAAAAATGTAAAAAATAATAATAATAAAATATTATTTTGTTATATTGTAATGTTTATATTACATTTCTGTCCCCCTCACTTCTGAAATGATGGCTACGCCCCTGTCCTGAGCCCATCAATGTCCTGCAAACCACTTTAAAAGGACAATGTGTGTTAAAGCATGTGGACTTTTTAAACCTTTTTAATCACCATTTTTCCTTCACTGATTCATTTTAAATGGTGCTACAATGTGGTGAAATAATTTTGCAAATACTTTCAGATGGAGAGTAACATGTCACACTACAGGACGTTTGTTTATTGAACGTAATGTTTTATTTATTAGTTTTTTTCAGGTGTTACTTACAGTACCAGTTGGTTGAGAATTATGTTAAGAGCTACAAAAAAAAAAATCCAGTATTACTCAAATTTCACAGAATGTTGCTGGAATCTTTTGTGTTGTGTGTATATTAATCATCATTAAGCTGTCAGCGTCTGGCACATACACTGTATATGAACAGAGATCTGAACACTCATAACATTGATAGCGCTTAATTCCCATTAA
>NW_015633019.1:0-570 GCF_001515625.1 Sinocyclocheilus rhinocerous
CATAAAACCTCAATATATCGTCAGGATCCATGGTATAAATATGCTATTTTTTTACTCTTAAAGTGACAGCAGCCACTGACTTGCATTTTAGGAATAATCAAGGACCACGGTTTCAGCTAAAAATCTTCTTTACTGTTCTGCTAGAGATAAAGTCTCCTACATCTTGAAGGGTGAGGAAATTAACAGCAAATTTTCATTTCTGGGTGAACTGTTCCTTTAAGAAAATTGCAGTTTAAAGGAATAGTTCACATTAGAAATGCTGGCATTATTTACTTTACCCTCATGTCATTCCGAACCCGTTTTATATGATTTTTTAACACAAAAAATAAAAAAGATCTATAATTGTGAAAGCCACCCACAAGCCCCCATTTGCAGCCTTTATACATTCGTTCAATCATTTTCAAATTGTTTAGAAAAAAAGTTTCCTTTAAAAATAAAATATTGTTGGAGTTAGGGGAAGGCCTAAAACTATTTCAATTCAAAGCAAATACATTTCATTAGCATTGAAATGTGATCATTAATTTCAAAATAATGCATGTACAAAATTTAAACTGATGTCCATGTTTTCTA
>NW_015633020.1:0-562 GCF_001515625.1 Sinocyclocheilus rhinocerous
GTGAGTACCTTTGCAGAAGAATCAACTAAAAGAATTTCCATCCATTCCCAGAAAAAGTCACCAAATCCAAATCTTGCTAGCACCTCCATTAAGTAAGGCCATTCTAGTCTGTCGAATGCCTTTTCGGCATCGAGTGACAGAATGGCCGTATCAGGGGCTCCATCTTCCGCATGCACTAGGTTAAGTACTCTCCTAACATTATGAAACCCTTGACGGTTTTTAATAAAGCCATTTTGATCTATATGTATCAATTGAGGTAGAACCCTCTCGAGTCTCATTGCCAATGCTTTAGCAATAATTTTGGCATCTGCATTTAAAAGCGAGATTGGCCTAAATGAACCACACTCCACAGGTGACTTTCCTGGCTTTAAAATAAGAGTTATGAGGGCACTCCTCATCGAAGGAGGGAGATAACCTTGTTGAAAAGCTTCCACATACGTATCCAATAAAGGAGATATTAATTTCTCTTTAAATTCCTTATAAATGTCAATTGGAAGTTCTCTTTAAAGGGATCATCAGATGTTGCTAAAAATAACATTATTTTGTGTATTTGGTGTAATGA
>NW_015633021.1:0-562 GCF_001515625.1 Sinocyclocheilus rhinocerous
ATCGGTATCGGCCTTGAAAAACACATATCGGTCGACCCCTAGTAAGAACATATTTTAACCTCTAAAATAATTTCTTTCAGTGGGCCCTCTGGCCTCTGACATTAGTGGTCAGAGGTTTGAGGCCAGCAGGTTTTTGAGGCTATTTTTTGAGTTTTGAGATTTTATCAGAGTCACTGTTACAGGCATTGATGATCCATGCCTCTTCATCCTGCATGAGTGCCTATATACTTGAAATTACCATTAAATGATCAACTCCTGGATGCCAAGTACCCTCCTCTTCCCAAGTCCAAGTAATATTTATTCTCATAGCTCTGTTCTACACAACGTTAACCCAGGCAAGACATTTCAAAGTTTGAAAAAACTGCCATTGATATGCATATGCCAAAAACGTTTAAGTCAGCATGCAAATGCCAACATCATATTGACTCCATTTGTCATTGTGATATCTCCCCCTACCACCCCCACAAAAAAACTGACCCGAGCTGTGGCCCTCGCAAATGCCTTCATTGGAGAAACTGAATGGCTGGAAATGAATTAAATCTGGCTCAGCGGATCGCAAAGC
>NW_015633022.1:0-549 GCF_001515625.1 Sinocyclocheilus rhinocerous
ACCCAAAAAACTTTAATTTTGATTTCATGGGGACTTTAAGTATATATTTTTTTGCAACAATGTAAAAATCTTTACCGTCACTTTTGATCAATTTAATGTATCACTGCTGAATAAAAAAAATAAAATACTTGGCTTTGCAGAAGAGCAATGAACTATAAAATGGATCATTAAACAAATTAATTTTATTATTATTGTTTTTGTTTTTCCCACCATAGGTGGACAAGGCGACCAACACAGAAGGTGTGCTTCCAGAGCCAATGAGAATGCGGCCGAAGGAAAGGACAGGCCGCTGGGGTCACAGCTCACCGTTCATGCGCAGCAGCACAATAGTCCGATCTCAGACGTTTTCACCTGGAGCGCGCAGTCAGTATGTCTGTAGGGTATGTAGAAACACACACTTCACACACTGTCTGTAGGGTAGAAACACACACTTCACACACTGTGGATTAGTGGCCAAAATCTTCAAACACAGTATGAGTCATTTTATATCACAGTAATGATATGTTCCGTGATCATAATATAATAGTCACAATAATGAAATTAAGCCAC
>NW_015633023.1:0-851 GCF_001515625.1 Sinocyclocheilus rhinocerous
GGCCATTAATATTGTTTCTGACCCCGAATCATGTGCTGCATAATGTACATGTTTAATAACATGTACAATATTTAATTAAAAACATTTCATATTAACATTTAAAACTGTAGCTGTTATGCTGATTCATATAAAGCCCCACATTTTGACAGTTAACAGACTCACTGAATTAAAAAAATTAAAAATAAACACTTTCAAGATGTGTTAACCATTACAACAGGTTTTAAATTAGACTAAGAGTTTCTTTGGCTTAAGAATTTGGGTTTGTGCCCAACAGACTGTGTTTAGCCACACCTGAACGATTACAGCCAGCCTTCTTATATCGCTCTGTCTATTCTGCGTTAACATTAAAATATGTAAACGATTACATTTTATATGTTGATTTGAGTTCAAATGTTACTGCTATCTAACTATGTATGAAAGAGTGTGAAGTGCTACAAGACATATGAAAGAGACTGGCCACCAGTGACAACAGTTTAGTAAATCAAGCATTCAAGAGTATTATTATTGAGTATAACTATTGCTCAGTCAAACTTTTATATAGAGAAGATTATGGTGGAATAGTTTAGTTCACTAAAACTCAACAAAACAGATTGCCGCTGTATTTTAACGGATAGTATTCTGTGTGTGATAAATGGAAAGGCTGAAAAGTTTTAATATATTATTTTGTTCCAAATGAAGAACAGTGATGGTGAAATGCCAGATCAGATACCACTACGGTCTGGTACGGATCAAATGCATACGAATGGCAGGATATCTAGTCAATTTGTTTTGGCAGGGAACATTGGCTGGTGGACGTCTGGCAGTCAACTGCGCAGCAATCAGAAAGAAGAGCTGGACGCGAGAACACACAC
>NW_015633024.1:0-524 GCF_001515625.1 Sinocyclocheilus rhinocerous
AATTCCAGGTTTTCAAACAGAGATGACGACAAAGAGGCAAAACTTTCGGACTGCAGCTTTAATTATGACTTTAAAATTAAAACAAATAAAAACTATAGTAAAACTATTTGAAACTATTAAAAATTGTGTCTTGTTTCACCATCTAGATATTACAGCCCGTATATATATATATTTATATAAAAGGCTATGCAGACATCTAGTAGCTATACAGTTTAGCAGTTTTATTTTTATTTTTATTATTATTATTATTATTATTTGTAGCGTCTGCTTAGGATCATTGAGGGTCATGGGGGCTTTATGTCTCCGAGACCCTTTCAGCCTTTTGACATTTGCATATAAATTACAGTCCTGGCCCCAGATTCTACAGTTAAATGGGTGCTAAATTGCCAATGGTCTTTCCCCCATTATCAAGAAGATGGTAAGCAGATCAACTCTCTGGTCTCCCCATCGACTTCAAACACAATTAACCTAATAGGACTCAATGTCCTAAGAGACAGCCATCCACAGTACCTGGCACCAGATGT
>NW_015633025.1:0-154 GCF_001515625.1 Sinocyclocheilus rhinocerous
ACGAAGGAGCGGCCGGAGGGCTTGCGGCAACCACATGTGACGACCACGGGCTGGACTCGGTGAAAGCCGATCCGGCGATCCACCGCTCCAAGTTGATGTATTTCCTCAGCGACCAGCACGGATCAGCTCCAGGCATGACGAAGCAGATATCGTC
>NW_015633025.1:412-1787 GCF_001515625.1 Sinocyclocheilus rhinocerous
CTTAACTTTTATAAAGAATATCTCTTTGGATTTGAGACTTTAGTCTTTGCAACTTTACCGATCTTCTTTATGCACCAAGAGCTTGTAACACTCCAAAGAGAAAGGAAAAATTGAAATCGCATCATATGAGCCCTTTAATGAATTCCAGCTTTGTGGATTTTTGAATGCGTGTAATTTTACATGTGTAACAGGTGTCACAAATTGGACTGCTTTCTCCACATACTACAAGGCAGAGTACTACAAAATGTAGACTGGAAACTTGTATGCAGTGTGGAGACATATTCCAAAATTGCACTCCAGGTATGCATTGTTAGTTGCTGCCATGGAGTGTTTAGCTTTTAATGATGAATTTCTTTTCTTTGTTTCCTTTCTTTGCTAACCTGTAGGATATGTAGGTCGAGGAAGAAGGGGGGAACTCATAAATATTATCAGTGAAGACACCCACCCAGACTTCTGCAGCGAGTTCTGCCAAATCTGTGCTGACCTTATTTGAGTGTGTTGTATGCATGATGTAGTGGCTGCAGTGCAGTATGAAAGGATGAATGAGTGATTTATCATTTAATTCTATGTGTAAGTTCTAATTTTGAATGCCCCTCTAATGTTGGTATGTTATTCTGTTAGCGATTAGTCAGTGTGCTTATGGTGTGCTCCCAATGTGGTTTTCCTTGTGTTTCATGTTCAAAGTTTCCTTAAAGTATTCAGTGTCTGTTTTAAGTTGTGTGTTAATAAATGTTTTTTTTTTCTTCTATTTCATTATGTTGGTAATGCATTTTGCATGCATTTATTTAAGTGAGATTATGTAAATTAAATCAGATGCCCTTGGGAAGTAATTTATAAATAAAAAAATTACAGAAGACAACCTGACAGTGCTGCTATACTTAAGTCATATACAGTTTTATAATAATGTGCATAATCAGTGGTGGAATTCAAGCACACATTTTCTACTTGGAAGTAGTAACTTGATTTAATATCACTCCAATAAAAGCAGATGTGCCTACTTATTAATCTACTTAAGTATTTGAAGTCAAAGTGGACTACTGAGAGGAGTAAAGAATCAGCCAGTCAAAGAATACACTTGTTTTTAAGAAATATTTATTCTTACAAGTAACAAGAAATGACGGGTTTTTCAGGGATGGTAAAACGTAAGATTCTATTTTTATTTAGGTAGTTATAATGTTTTGAAGGTAATGCAAACGATTCTCCAAATGAAAATATTAAAATACTTGGTTATTGCCCGTAATTATATGTGCCCATTCCCACATTGTACAAACTACAGTGATTGTAACTAAGCATTTAAAACGTTATTTAAAAAAATTGGTTTTAGCACGTTTTTTTTCCGTCACAAGAATAACTTTATTTACGACTCGATGCGGAA
>NW_015633026.1:0-247 GCF_001515625.1 Sinocyclocheilus rhinocerous
AGGCCATGCTCTTGTATGCGAACAGATTGTCCGGTGTGAAGCTGTAACAATGGATGAGCTGAGCGATCATAATACTTTTTCTGATGATGCTGCTGCTTTACCCTTTTGGAATGTGCTTCTGTGAAACTCACAATTTCAGGTAGGAGCTGCTTGTTAGTGGTTGGCAGTATGGATCGCAGTCTGCAACTCATGAGGAGCTGTGCAGGCGACTTGAAGTTGTCAACAGGTGTATTCCTATATTCTAACA
>NW_015633026.1:272-687 GCF_001515625.1 Sinocyclocheilus rhinocerous
CCTATATTCTAACAGGCTGAGATAGGGATCTTTCCTGTCCATCTTGGCTTTTGTCAAGATCGATTTTGCGATCTGCACAGTCTTCTCAGCCAAACCGTTGCTCTGTGGGTAATGGGGGCTAGAGGTGGTGTGTGCAAAACCCCATGTCTTTGCAAGCAAATTCTTCTCTTTGGCTCGATATTGTGGACCATTGTCGGAAACAAATTTCTCTGGGATGCCATGTCTCGCGAAAATTACTTTGTGTTTGCTGATTACAGCGGCAGCCGTGGTGGTGCTGAGTTTGTCCAATTCAAAGAAACGGCTATAGTAGTCTACTGTAACCATGTATTCTTCATGGTTCCAGGTAAAGAGGTCTGAAGCTATCACCTGCCATGGTCTGGTTGGTATTTCGTGAGGAATCATGGGCTCCTTAGTG
>NW_015633027.1:0-1539 GCF_001515625.1 Sinocyclocheilus rhinocerous
GGAGAAACACATGGGGGGAATGGAAGGCACCCATTTACTTTAAAAGCTTGTCAAAGTAAAATTTTAGCATACAGTGCACAGCATAAATGAGTACACCCCCTCTGAATAATTATAAAAGATGTATTTTCTTAATGATCACTAATATAATTCATGGAAAGATGGCAAAATTGAAACATATTAAACATATACTTAATAAAAACAACAAAATATATGCCAATATTTTCTGTAAGATAAGTCAATTAGCCAATTTTGTTTAAATGAAGGATTGCAGAAATGAGTACACCCGAGATTTAATTCAGAAAATGTATAATATTCTAGTACTTAGTATGTCCTCCAGAACTTAAAGTATACTGCTCTGACCCTTCTTGGCACTGAGTGTACAAGTTCATGACAAATTTTCACATCTGTGCTGTTTAACTCCTGGACGACCTCCTTAAATGCTCTGGTCTTTAATGGGGAGTGTTGCTCAGCTCGTCTCTACAGAATCTCTCACAGCAGCTCAAGAGTGTTAAGATTGAGTGAAATACATGTCCACTGAAGGATTTTCACCTTGGGAGAATGAATATATTCATTGTCATGCTGAAAAAATGCCCAATAATGCAGGGAATGAGGGGAGGGTAGCATCTTCTGTTTCAAGTTTTTGTATTACATCATACAGTAGTGTGTGAATTCATGACAGCGTTGATAAAGCACAACTCCCTCACACCTTCAGCACTCATACATCCCTATATAAAAGCTTTACTACCACTGCACGTCACTGTGGGTACCAGGCACTTCTCCCTGTACTCCTCCTCTAGCAACATCAGAACATTTTGGATGCTTTTGGATCCGAAATGATTGACTTGGTCTCTTGAGACCAGAGTATGGATTCCCAGAAGTCTCTATTTTGTAAATATGGGCTTTATTTTGCTTTGGCTACAGTAGGTAATTCTAGTGGTGACAACAACCATGCATGTCACTTCTGCAGGCTGCGTCATACTCTGTGAGATAAAGTCACTCTTTTCATAGCTTTTGCCGGCTCTGAGACACTTGCATGTTATTTCTCCTGCTCTTTTTCTAGCAAAAACACACTCGTTACTAAATTAAAGCTTAAAGTGAAGACCTGATTATTTCAGGAGCCTTATCACAAGTTCATTGTTTTTGAATGTTGGTGCTACTTCTGCTATATTTTCACACTTAAAACAATAATTTGGTATTCCTCTTGTACCATTGTCCTCTTTTATGCTAAGAAATAAGTCACCTGGCAGTTCTCTCCCAAGTGGTTCCACTGCTGCCAGCATTAAGTCTGAGTATGATTCAGTGGGCTATATAACACTTTTAATTGTCAGGAAATTCCTTGTCTTTAAAAGTTTTGGTTCAATATACTTACCTGTTGATCAAAAATAGCCTTAAACCTATACACTTTTTTTTTAGTTAGTAACTTTCAGGAGAGTGTACTCATTTTTGCAATACAAAATGTTATCACTTTGATAAGAAAATCTTATTTTGCTGAATACTTTTGGCATTCTTCTTTGGTAATTGATCAAGCAGGCTTGTTGG
>NW_015633028.1:0-1178 GCF_001515625.1 Sinocyclocheilus rhinocerous
AAGGTGTGCTGTGATTGGCCAGTTATCCAGTACGTTGTGATTGGCTGAATACCAAGCTGCTGTTAACAAGCAGAATCACTGAAGAAAAGAACAAGAAATGAAACTACAACTGACTTCAGCCACAGCCTTAGATGAAATCAACTGAAATAAAACAGCAGATAATGATCAAACAACTCCACAAACAGCATTACAGTTTGACTTTATTTCTGTCATATATCTACAAAAATTCTTTGAGAATTAACAGAGGTTTAGATGTTTTATTGAAAGCATTTTGTTTGACCTCACCATCGTGGCGATCACGGTTTGATTTAGTTGGGCTCTTGAGCCCCCAATTTTTTTAAATGCTAGTTTGTCTGGTTGTTGTAGTTGTGTTTTTAAAACACATTTGTCATAGCAAGAAAAGTGTAGAAAAATTATGTGACTAAATGGTTCTGGTTAATTATTGATGATGGTGTAATCATGTTGTGGCCTGATTCACTGATCTTATTCAGTGGCTGATCTTCAAAAATATAGTGTGGGTTTTCACTTGTTTCATGTTATTTACAATAGCTATATGACACTGCAAGTAGAGATGATAGACAATTATGATGGATTTGCAAAACTTCTTATGTTGAAAGCTTTTAAAACTACGGAATCTTTTAGACACACAGAGACATCAAGAATCAGCACATCACAAGCTTCATGCTGCAATGCATGCTGGGTACCAGCACAGGACAAAACTCATCCATGACTCCCAGCATGCATTGCGGCATGAATAAATTATGCAGCTGAATTGTCCACTTATTTTCTTTAATTCTTACTATGTGCTTTTATTTTTGCTTTTGTTTTTGTGTTGAGTTTTAGTAGCGTGTTTTGAGATGTTCAGAGTCGATCTGTTTATTCATTTTTTTGATTGTCACCGTTGTTGAGATTCATACACTGATTCTTCATGTGTGTGTTTCATAGCATGTTAGAGTTTTTTTTTTTTGAGTGATGTGTGTGATCTTTCATAATAGCCCGCTTGTTCTTTTGCTGTAATATGTTACCATAATATCACTTTGGTACAAAAAGAGACTCTGGACAAAATTAACAAACCTGTTTTTTAAAGATGGTTATGTCATTTGCAAATCATAATCAACAGTTACATATTGTGCCTTGGCCCTTTTTTACCACAACAAATGTGTTGAAAAACACAATGG
>NW_015633029.1:0-2604 GCF_001515625.1 Sinocyclocheilus rhinocerous
GACAAAGAATTAACTTGACGGAGCTCAAACTCAAAACACACGGAATGTGGATTTATCATGAAGAATTTTAAGATGTACTGCAACAACAAACATTTATCAACATCTCAGTCTTGCTCACTGTGACCCATGAGGTTCATGGAGGAGCCGGTTTGACCCAGGCAGCAGATTCACTGTCCAAACAGGCAATCATGTCACTCAGAAGACCACCACTCTCCGGCCTCTCACTACTGCTGAGAGATTCTGCAAAAGTGATCACACATTCACTGGTTTGTTAGGTACATTTCATTTTCAGGTACATAATATAGCAAATATTTTAAGCTGACCTAGTTATTACTCCTGTCCTGACACATAAAATCCCATATTCTCTCTTTACTAGAGTAAACACCAATACTGTAGGAATGAAGACACTCTTGTCATTTTCAATCTCTTACCAATTCTATGTTCAGTCAGTTTCCTAATCACAGGGTTTGGGAAATCATAGATGCTATCATTCACTCCTGTAAATGGAGAACAATTATGACACACTGTGCTGAATATATGAACATTGACTGTAAATTTCTAATGTGAGTGGGCGGAGACTAAGGCCTACCATGTTCTCCCTCATTGGTTGACCATTTAGAAGGGGGACTGTCATAGATGGCTTCTTCAGCAACTGCAATAAATCATTAGAAATCATCATCAATCAATTAATATATGGGCTAATTTTCATTTTTGGGTGAACTAACCCTTTAAAGGTATTACAGAAAAACGTTAAAAGTCAACAGGATGTGGAACAGGAGAATGTCGAATGTAGAACATACCAGCGAAGGACTGGAATGACTCTTGATCAATGGAGAGACATCTGCTGTCCACTGAAGTGCTGCTGGTCTCAGTATTTGATTGATTCTTCACACTGGCTAGACCAAATTTCAGGGTTGTTATCTGGCACCAGCTCCCTAATCTCAATAACACACCAAACACATTCAGAGCATTATAAATCTCATACAAAAACAACCACTGGCGTGACGTGTCTTAAAGAGCAGTGGTACCCATTGGTGATAGATCCAGATCTGTCTGGGTCATTGAGCAGCATGGCTTTCCACAGCTGGTCCATCCACTCCTGCCTGACATCAGCTGTATCTGCTGCCTGTTAGCACACAGTTCACAAAAGTTTATGGACAGAAGGGACATAAAGAGAGCATTCATAATTCTTTCAGTCACAACAAGCGCAATCCATGTTCCTTTTTGAAACTATTATAACAGTCCTGCCTTACTCTCAACAAAGTAACATTGTTCACAGGTGGTTTTTGGTAGAACACATCCTCAAACACCGATTACAGACACTCTCTAGATCAACGGGAAAAAAAACTAACTCACCAGCATTTTCTTCTTCCCATTTTTCATTGTGATCTCAAATAGATAGCGATTGCTCTCAGATCTGCTGACCTCCCACACAGACTGAACCTGTTTAGCCATGTGCAGAGAGCATGTAGTTAACATGAGAAGCACATATTTGGCCTTCTAAAAATCAGTTTACCAGCATCCACACAATGAAACTCAGATAATATCACAAACCGACTTTACCTCATATATGCAGTACTATTTTTATCTGACATCAGCAGTACACTTTTAAAAAGCATCATAAGAATTATTAAATGAAACACTTGAATACTTACAGCACTCCCATGTTTTTTTAGTGTAGAAAAAGAGAGTTGTATTGTAAAGTCTGAACCAGTAAGTCACCCACCGAAGCCTCTGAAGAAAACACATTCAACCACTGAGTAAAGAGATTCCCTTAGGTGTATACATTATGTAATAATTGCATAAATTCTGCAATAAATATAAAGAAAGAATATAAAGCATTCTGCAACAGGCCTTTTAATTAAGTATTTAGCAATAACTCTTTTTTTAGTCACACGGTTCATGCAAATAACAGACATGAAACGCTAGCAATATGTACATTATAGTCATACCATTTTGTCTTTCCGTTTCTTGAGAAAGCCCTGGCAGAGCGGAGCTGGCGCTACTCCTCCGGTGGACAAGCTCATGGCTCTTTGTATGCTGAAAGTGTTCACACTTCACCATAAACATAAATCAACATCATGACTTCCCCCTGAAACAGTCACATCCTCACTTCTGATCTTTGTATAATAAAGAGACGCTGTCCTCAGTCAAATGCCAAAAATACGGCGGAGGTTCTTGTTAATTTGCTTTGCAGTTCTCAATTTTATTAAATTTGTACTCAACTGATTTCCATTTTTGAAGACTGCAAAAGATGGGGAAAAAAATAAACAAATAAAAATCCCAATTTAGTCAAATTCGAGTAGGTGTCTCAAAAGCAAACACAAGACAGATTTATTCACACCATTATTTATTGTAAATGTTTGAAAACCCACATGTGCAACAATCCCATGGTTTTGAACAGGGAAACTGCATTGAAAGTTACATATGCATAAGAGCTGAAACATTAGAACAAACATGACGTTGTCTCTACATGATTGTTAGTTAGGAAGAATTCATACGGTCTTATATGAATTAACACCTGATAATGATAATCTTAAATAATGTAGCAAGCAGGTCTGTTTCATTCTATTCTCTATCATAAATAGAATGGACGATTAACGC
>NW_015633030.1:0-244 GCF_001515625.1 Sinocyclocheilus rhinocerous
CATGTAAACAATATTCTTTGTTGTATTTTCCTGTCAAAATAACGCGTTCATTTGGAATTCTTCAGTTTTTAAGAACTGCCGGGTTTTCCGGTAGTGGGGGGAACTAATGCGCAAACGGCAATCTCATTGGCTGGCACTCACCTATTATCGTCCCTGTTTTGATTTCAGCAAATCAGTTCGAGCGAACGCACACAACCTGATTAATATTCATGAATCCAGTAGCTCATTAATCCTTGGTGCGTTT
>NW_015633030.1:350-514 GCF_001515625.1 Sinocyclocheilus rhinocerous
GCTACAAATATACCCCAGCGACTTAAGACTGCTTTTGTGCTCCAGGGTCACATTTACTAATGCATCTTTAAGATCTGTTAACATTAATTAGTGCACTGTGAACTAATATTAATATAATAATATACAGTATATATATATATATACAGTGGGTACGGAAAGTATTC
>NW_015633031.1:0-963 GCF_001515625.1 Sinocyclocheilus rhinocerous
CGGTACTGTGAGATGGTACAGAGTTTTACCTTTGTATTTTTTTTTTCTCCATTTACTAAATATATGTCTGCATTAGGAGGGTCAAACTCTGCTGGGAGAAGACTCACAAACCAAATTAACAGGTTGAGTGAAGTCTTAGTTCAGACTGTTCACTAAACTGTTGAAGAAATGTTTTACGTGATTGTTTTCTTCTGTTTGTGCTGGTGCCATCTGACTGGTAAGTTATAAATTAAAACCTAAATTAAGCTACTTTCAAATCTCCGGCATCTTTTGTTATTATATTAATTTCAAGGGTTACAAATGCAAGAACTCTCCAGCACGTTCTCAGAAATATATTTTAAAATACTTCAGCAGTAATCATACTGATTCATATCATAATCAATTCATGGAAATTCACTGGATAAAACGTGTGTCAATCCAGAGTGAATTAAGGAAATCTGATTTTATGATGAAAAAAATATAACTTTCACTCACAAATGTCTAGTAAATGTTTGGAAAAATTACAAAGAATTGGGAATTAACACATTGAATTAAATGTGACATTTTGAAGTAGAAATGTGTTTTTTTTTCTCAATGTAAATTGTGTAACTTCCCACACTGATTTTAATGTTGATGTTTAATACACTAAATACCTGCTGCTATTCTGGATGTTGTTCACTTTATCTACAGCTGATTTCAGGCTTTATAAACTAAAGAAAGCTTTCATCTGTCCACATTCATGTTCTTCAGGTGTGTTTGGCGAGTCAGTGTCAGTGACTGAGGGAGATTCAGTCACTTTACACAATGACATTACTGAATGCAAAGACTGCAAAATAGTGTGGGCGTTTGGAGCGTCTGAAACGTCCCTCATAGGGTACATCAAAAGAAACAAACAAATCTTTTCCACATTTGATGGTCCTGATGGGAGATTCAGAGACCGACTGAAGCTGGATCATCAAACTGGATCTCTGACCATCACAAACA
>NW_015633032.1:0-539 GCF_001515625.1 Sinocyclocheilus rhinocerous
GCCCACTTAAGTGACTTAAAGAGAGACACTTTCATGACTGTTTCTGAACTTTTAAAAAGTGACCTTTGTATTAATGTCAAATTAAAAGTTTTAATTTAAAGTACATTAAAATACACATCATCTTTTAATAATCTCTCACGGTGTTTTAAAGAAGTACACTTATTTTAATGTGTAGGCTAACATACTAAAGCACATGGAAAGTACTTGATTATCATTTTAACTTTTAGTGTTGTTCGATATTACATTTAAATTGTTTAATATACAGTATTTTAAATGTAATGAATTGCAACTTCATCATTATAAATTTAAATACATGACACAAGTTTCAATAGAAATTATATTAAAGTATATTTTAGTTGATCATAAATGCTTGTCAGTACATTCAGCAGTACTTTAACCATATTTCAAAGACAATAGAAGTAGTTATGAGTATAAAGTATATTTTCTGTAATAAGTACTGTTATTAAAAATATGCTTCTTTTTCACAAGGGCAGTGAAAGATAAAACACGAGTTGACTAAATCTGTTTAGGTTGGTTTA
>NW_015633033.1:0-234 GCF_001515625.1 Sinocyclocheilus rhinocerous
AGCGCAAGTAAGTACCATTTTGATTAGCTGTCATACCTACAATGATTGTGCACTGTGTAACCAATGAGTGACATATACGCGTGAGAGATCACTTCAGGCACTTGCGTAAACTACGCCAGAGTGCGTACACACCTCACGCATCGGATGCCGTGCGCGCGCTCAAGGAAGTTGGACATAGTGGTGTATTAGAGGTAAAAAATGATATAAATACTGTTCGGTTTCTCGCACAAACCG
>NW_015633033.1:382-480 GCF_001515625.1 Sinocyclocheilus rhinocerous
TTGCCATGCATTATACGACTGATAGACTGCAACGGTTGGAGTTAAAAATCATAATTTATGTTCTACTGAAGAAACAAAGTCACCTACATCTTGGATGC
>NW_015633034.1:0-227 GCF_001515625.1 Sinocyclocheilus rhinocerous
CAATAATCGTACCAACAAAATCTATAATCGTTGCATCCCTAGTCCGTTTGGTGATTAAATACACTGTTTTAGACCGCTGCTCGAGTTGAACGCGACGCGTCTGGAGTGTGTGTGATACCGGTGAGTTCTCCTAGACTCAGCGCTGCGCTTTATTTTGATTTGGATAATCATCAAGTGTTCAAGAATAGAAGAAGTTAAGGTTTGAGAGTATACATACAATATCCATA
>NW_015633034.1:431-629 GCF_001515625.1 Sinocyclocheilus rhinocerous
GCTTCAGAGTTTCACTCTCCGCCAAGCGATCTGTGCTGTTTTTCAGTTCATCTGAATGTGCGCTTCACACTAGAGTTTACGGTGCGTTAAATACAGGTGCGCTGCGCATCCGACTCGCCGTCGCTTTATCTCACACACACGCAGCGAGAGAGGGAGAGAGAGAGAGAATTGACGCGCTACCTATGCGCGCTACATGTA
>NW_015633035.1:0-568 GCF_001515625.1 Sinocyclocheilus rhinocerous
TCTGTGAAGAACCTTTTAAGCACCTTTATTTTTAAGAGTGTATGTATTTCACAATTTCAGTCTGTTTTTCTTAATTAGTCAAATGCAATTTTTTTATTTTTTTTTATAGGAGGAGTTGAATCATGTAGACAACAGGTTAAGTAAAAATATTAATATGCAATCGCGCATAAATATAGCAAAATGCTCCTCTTTATAGTTATTTTTCTAGCTGACTGATGAGCTTATGGACACCGAATGAATATTCTGAGGTAAATGTATATTATGTTGCAATGTTTACAAGCTTTACACGTTTTCCAGTTTGAAACACTGAATGAGCTTTTACATGAGACATTTCATTAAGTTGTACTGTAGGCTCTCTTATAAAATAGCCTACCTTTTGAAGTTAATTCATGTTCATTATGTACTATAGTAGTAAAGAGAAAGATTAAACGGATTCACTGGCCGCTTGAAGTCTAGGTTATAACATGTAAATATATATAGTCGCCAGTAGCGACCTCAGCAAAAATTTCTCGCAAATTAATAATTTTGGTCGCAAATGCGACCGTTTTAGTCGCAGTCTGGAGCCCTG
>NW_015633036.1:0-1698 GCF_001515625.1 Sinocyclocheilus rhinocerous
ATATATATATATATATATAATTGTAAATATATTTACACACACTAGGGCTGTGACGGTCGCCATGACAACCGTGCCACCGGCAATAGTGCACATGACGTCACGCACTCTACAACATGCATAATACGAATTTAGTTTAGACTACAAGTCTATGGTAGCCTAATTCACAAATTACAAATCGCCGATCTGGAGCCATCTCCATTCATGTCACCCATCCGCGTTTGTACAAGTGTCTTCAAGTTCCCGTGATCGCAAACGCCTGGCTCGTCAGGTTTGGTGAGGCTTTCTCCAAACTTGCCAAATACAAGACGAGACCGCGCTAAATGAAAGATGTTAACAAGAAATGTGGCAACGATTCCTATTTCAAAGAGAGCGCGTGCAGACGAGGAGTTAATGCGCCCGCTTGCTTGACAGCGGAACAGTGAACCGTGTCTACACTGGACACGACACCGCCGCGTCGCAACAGGTTGAGTCTTTATAGTGTCTACACAGGACATTTGAACTCTGTGTCAGTACCTCATATACAGGACGAGGCAGTTTACTGTCGGGATTTGTCATGTCGTGTCGCGTCACATCCAGTGTAGGCAGCATCATGAGTTCTATAGCCTAGTATACATAAATTACATATATAACTAATATTAATTATGTATATATAGCCTATCACTGCGGTGGTAAAAATCTGCCACCGTCACAGCCTTAACACACACAGCTTTGCTTTGAAACATGCAGCGCAAACAGACTTGATAAAGCCATGTTGCGCTTTCGGTTTTAGTTTGTTTGTCAGATACTTTGCCAAAGCAATGGCGCAAAACCGCGTTAAAGAGCTTTTATGTTACAATGAGAAGTTTAAATATATTTTGGGTTTATTATGAAACTCTGGCAGGACAGAGTAGACTGAGGCGGGCCGCCACAGTCCAGTTAATGAATGGGAAACAGTGTGTATACATGTGAAGCAACAGTTTCCTCTCAATTGTTGTCAGTCCATCAGCCCTGTAGCGTGCTGTGAATGAAATGACTCGTGAAAGCTTGTTATCTGAGAACAGAAAGCTGAAGCGATATTGTCCTGCTCTGTTTCTGACGTGTAACAGGACCCTCGGTACCACTGGACCCCATTTCCTGGTCCAACTCCTCCTCCGAGATCATTCTCAAGTGGAAACCGCCCTCCGACCCCAACGGCAACATCACCCACTACATCGTCTACTGCCAGGAGCAGGATGAGGACATCACGCACTACAAGTTCGACTACTGCCAGCAAGGTCCTGATCAATCAAAGCGTCTGTAAGCCCACAGCACAACTGCTTATTACGTTTATGTCCTCTTTCTCTCCAAACAGGGATCAAAGTGCCGTCCCATACGCCGACGCACCACGACATCGAAGAAGACCAGAAGTGGAACCAAACAGAGGTGCCCGACCAGAAGGGCCGCTGCTGCGCCTGTCCCAAAACAGAGACGCAGCTGAAGAAGGAGGCCGAAGAGACTGAGTTCCGCAAGACCTTTGAGAACTACCTCCATAATGAAGTGTTTGAACCCAGGTACACAACGCTTGTGTGAAGACGAATGTCATCATGACACACCGGAATAATGATATACCATAGATGATAAATAATGTAATAAAAATTTAATGTTTTATTTTAGATTTTAATATGAAATTTGTAAGTTATTAGGGCCCAAGCCAGAAAGGCGCAGGGCCCTATTGATCCC
>NW_015633037.1:0-616 GCF_001515625.1 Sinocyclocheilus rhinocerous
CTGAAGAAAAGTTCCTGTCAGAGATGCATAATGCCTGAATAAATCTAAATTTTTGGAGATTGTGTTTTTGGAGCAAAAACTGTCCATTTCCATTTGATGGACTTTGGTGCGTCTCTAATTGAAAAGGTTCTCATTTTCATGATTTAAAGCTGTTATGTGTAATTTTCAGAAGTTGGTGACTTCTCAAAGAGCATGGTGCTTTCAAATCATCAAATGTGTTTGTTTGAGTGACTCAGCATGTCAGCTTCTGCCCTTATCAGTATTGCCAAGTTTTCTAGAGTAATAACAAGCAACCTGGTTTGAAAAAACAAGCCGAAAATAAGCGACCCCTGGTTTTGGGTGGTGGGGCATATGCACTTAATCCAGTCTGGCTATAGGGAACCCCCTTAAAAGGGATTTTGTTCTAAGTTTTCTGTATATTCTGCCCAAAATATAGATTGGGTTTATTCCTTGAACGGTTATAGTCCCATTCAGAAAGTCCTATCACTACCACGGCACGTTATTGAAGGACCTAATGCACTGAATTAAAATAGTGATTTTCGTTTTCTTCAAAAAGAAACGTAAACTTAACCAACTTTCCCTGGCTATCTAAATAATGTATTATTTATAAATATAA
>NW_015633038.1:0-185 GCF_001515625.1 Sinocyclocheilus rhinocerous
TTAATAGACATCACAGCAGCTGGTTATTAGGTTGTTTTGGCTGCTCTATTAATGAGCTGACGAGTTAAATCAGGTGTGTTAGATGAGCGAGACAGTGCTGCGCTGCTCCGGGACAGTTTTGAAAACCATTTCAGAGACATGTTCTTAAATGTGACTCATATAAAATATATTACATGCATGCACAG
>NW_015633038.1:470-652 GCF_001515625.1 Sinocyclocheilus rhinocerous
CTTGTCAAGAGAAAAAGTGACAGAAGCAGCAGTTGTGAGTGGGGAGGCCAACCCTAGCCCCGTCCCGGCGTTAATTGCCTTAAATATTTTTAACGCGTTAAACTGAAAAAAGTAATCGCCTGTTTTGTAATTAAATTGTAATTACAACTAAAAGTTAAAACTCTATAAATACTATATATATA